>NC_141547.1:50103636-50414545 GCF_021556685.1 Rattus norvegicus | reverse complement strand
CTGAATTCACAAAGAAACAGTGTTTCAGTTCGTTAAAACGTTGCTCTATCTTGAATAACAAGCTTATTACATGCGAATCCTATTGGGAACCTACTCAATTTGCAATGATACTTGGATTCCTTTCCTTAAAACGTTGCTCGATATTGAAAAGCAAACTCATACAAGCATGTCCCATTGGGAACTCACTGAATTCGCCTAGAAATTTTGATTCCATTCGTGAAAATTTTTCTATATCCCGAACAGTCCACTTCTTACTACTGCGGCCTATTGGGAACTAACCGAATTCACAATGTTACTCAGATTCGGCTCACCAAATATTCATAAATCTTGAAAAGTACACATATTACAAGAGCAGGCTACTAGGAACTAACTGAATTCACCAAGAAACAGTGTTTCAGTTCGTTAAAACGTTGCTCTATCTTGAATAACAAGTTTATTACATGCGAATCCTATTGGGAACCTACTCAATTCACCATGATACTTGGATTCCGTTCCTTAAAATGTTGCTCGATATTGAAAAGCAAACTCATACAAGCATGTCCCATTGGGAACTCACTGAATTCGCCTAGAAATTTTGATTCCATTCGTGAAAATTTTTCTATATCCAAAACAGTCCACCTATTACTACTGCCGCCTATTTGGAACTAACCGAATTCACAATGTTACTCAGATTCGGCTCACCGAATTTTTATAAATCTTTAAAAGTACACATATTACAAGAGCAGGCTACTAGGAACTAACTGAATTCACAAAGAAACAGTGTTTCAGTTCGTTAAATTGTTGCTCTATCTTGAATAACAAGCTTATTCATGCGAATCCTATTGGGAACCTACTCAATTCACAATGATACTTGGATTCCGTTCCTTAAAATGTTGCTCGATATAGAAAAGCAAACTCATACAAGCATGTCCCATTGGGAACTCAGTGAATTCGCCTAGAAATTTTGATTCCATTCGTGAAAATTTTTCTATATACCGAATAGTCCACTTATTACTACTGCGGCCTATTGGGATCTAACCGAGTTCACCATGTTACTCAGATTCGGCTCACCAAATTTTTATAAATCTTGAAAAGTACACATATTACAAGAGCAGGCTACTAGGAACTAACTGAATTCACAAAGAAACAGTGTTTCAGTTCGTTAAAACGTTGCTCTATCTTGATTAACAAGCTTATTACATGCGAATCCTATTGGGAACCTACTCAATTCGCAATGATACTTGGATTCCGTTCCTTAAAATGTTGCTCGATATTGAAAAGCAAACTCATACAAGCATGTCCCATTGGGAACTCACTGAATACGCCTCGAAATTTTGATTCCATTCCTGAAAATTTTCTATATCCCGAATAGTCCACTTATTACTACTGCGGCCTATTGGGAACTAACCGAATTCACCATGTTACTCAGATTCGGCTAACCAAACTTTTAAAAATCTTTAAAAGTACACATATTACAAGAGCACGCTACTAGGAACTAACTGAATTCACAAAGAAACAGTGTTTCAGTTCGTTAAAACGTTGCTCTATCTTGAATAACAAGCTTATTACATGCGAATCCTATTGGGAACCTACTCAATTCGCAATGATACTTGGATTCCGTTCCTTAAAATGTTGCTCGATATTGAAAAGCAAACTCATACAAGCATGTCCCATTGGGAACTCACTGAATTCGCCTAGAAATTTTGATTCCATTCGTGAAAATTTTTCTATATCCCGAACAGTCCACTTATTACTACTGCGGCCTATTGGGAACTAACCGAATTCACCATGTAACTCAGATTCGGCTCACCAAATTTTTATAAATCTTGAAAAGTACACATATTACAAGAGCAGGCTACTAGGAACTAACTGAATTCACAAAGAAACAGTGTTTCAGTTCGTTAAAACGTTGCTCTATCTTGAATAACAAGCTTATTACATGCGAATCCTATTGGGAACCTAGTCAGTTCACCAAGATACTTGGATTCCGTTCCTTAAAATGTTGCTCGATATTGAAAAGCAAACTCATACAAGCATGTCCCATTGGGAACTCACTGAATTCGCCTAGAAATTTTGATTCCATTCGTGAAAATTTTTCTATATCCTGAACAATCCACTTATTACTACTGCTGCCTATTGGGAACTAACCGAATTCACCATGTTACTCTGATTCGGCTCACCAAATTTTTATAAATCTTGAAAAGTACACATATTACAAGAGCAGGCTACTAGGAACTAACTGAATTCACAAAGAAACAGTGTTTCACTTCGTTAAAACGTTGCTCTATCTTGAATAACAAGCTTATTACATGCGAATCCTATTGGGAACCTACTCAATTTGCAATGATACTTGGATTCCTTTCCTTAAAACGTTGCTCGATATTGAAAAGCAAACTCATACAAGCATGTCCCATTGGGAACTCACTGAATTCGCCTAGAAATTTTGATTCCATTCGTGAAAATTTTTCTATATCCCGAACAGTCCACTTCTTACTACTGCGGCCTATTGGGAACTAACCGAATTCACAATGTTACTCAGATTCGGCTCACCAAATATTCATAAATCTTGAAAAGTACACATATTACAAGAGCAGGCTACTAGGAACTAACTGAATTCACCAAGAAACAGTGTTTCAGTTCGTTAAAACGTTGCTCTATCTTGAATAACAAGTTTATTACATGCGAATCCTATTGGGAACCTACTCAATTCACCATGATACTTGGATTCCGTTCCTTAAAATGTTGCTCGATATTGAAAAGCAAACTCATACAAGCATGTCCCATTGGGAACTCACTGAATTCGCCTAGAAATTTTGATTCCATTCGTGAAAATTTTTCTATATCCAAAACAGTCCACCTATTACTACTGCCGCCTATTGGGAACTAACCGAATTCACAATGTTACTCAGATTCGGCTCACCGAATTTTTATAAATCTTTAAAAGTACACATATTACAAGAGCAGGCTACTAGGAACTAACTGAATTCACAAAGAAACAGTGTTTCAGTTCGTTAAATTGTTGCTCTATCTTGAATAACAAGCTTATTCATGCGAATCCTATTGGGAACCTACTCAATTCACAATGATACTTGGATTCCGTTCCTTAAAATGTTGCTCGATATAGAAAAGCAAACTCATACAAGCATGTCCCATTGGGAACTCAGTGAATTCGCCTAGAAATTTTGATTCCATTCGTGAAAATTTTTCTATATACCGAATAGTCCACTTATTACTACTGCGGCCTATTGGGATCTAACCGAGTTCACCATGTTACTCAGATTCGGCTCACCAAATTTTTATAAATCTTGAAAAGTACACATATTACAAGAGCAGGCTACTAGGAACTAACTGAATTCACAAAGAAACAGTGTTTCAGTTCGTTAAAACGTTGCTCTATCTTGATTAACAAGCTTATTACATGCGAATCCTATTGGGAACCTACTCAATTCGCAATGATACTTGGATTCCGTTCCTTAAAATGTTGCTCGATATTGAAAAGCAAACTCATACAAGCATGTCCCATTGGGAACTCACTGAATACGCCTCGAAATTTTGATTCCATTCCTGAAAATTTTCTATATCCCGAATAGTCCACTTATTACTACTGCGGCCTATTGGGAACTAACCGAATTCACCATGTTACTCAGATTCGGCTAACCAAACTTTTAAAAATCTTTAAAAGTACACATATTACAAGAGCACGCTACTAGGAACTAACTGAATTCACAAAGAAACAGTGTTTCAGTTCGTTAAAACGTTGCTCTATCTTGAATAACAAGCTTATTACATGCGAATCCTATTGGGAACCTACTCAATTCGCAATGATACTTGGATTCCGTTCCTTAAAATGTTGCTCGATATTGAAAAGCAAACTCATACAAGCATGTCCCATTGGGAACTCACTGAATTCGCCTAGAAATTTTGATTCCATTCGTGAAAATTTTTCTATATCCCGAACAGTCCACTTATTACTACTGCGGCCTATTGGGAACTAACCGAATTCACCATGTAACTCAGATTCGGCTCACCAAATTTTTATAAATCTTGAAAAGTACACATATTACAAGAGCAGGCTACTAGGAACTAACTGAATTCACAAAGAAACAGTGTTTCAGTTCGTTAAAACGTTGCTCTATCTTGAATAACAAGCTTATTACATGCGAATCCTATTGGGAACCTAGTCAGTTCACCAAGATACTTGGATTCCGTTCCTTAAAATGTTGCTCGATATTGAAAAGCAAACTCATACAAGCATGTCCCATTGGGAACTCACTGAATTCGCCTAGAAATTTTGATTCCATTCGTGAAAATTTTTCTATATCCTGAACAATCCACTTATTACTACTGCTGCCTATTGGGAACTAACCGAATTCACCATGTTACTCTGATTCGGCTCACCAAATTTTTATAAATCTTGAAAAGTACACATATTACAAGAGCAGGCTACTAGGAACTAACTGAGTTCACAAAGAAACAGTGTTTCACTTCGTTAAAACGTTGCTCTATCTTGAATAACAAGCTTATTACATGCGAACCCTATTGAGAACCTACTCAATTCACCATGATACTTGGATTCCGTTCCTTAAAATGTTGCTCGATATTGAAAAGCAAACTCATACAAGCATGTCCCATTGGGAACTCACTGAATTCGCCTAGAAATTTTGATTCCATTCGTGAAAATTTTTCTATATCCAAAACAGTCCACCTATTAATACTGCCGCCTATTGGGAACTAACCGAATTCACAATGTTACTCAGATTCGGCTCACCAAATTTTTATAAATCTTGAAAAGTACACATATTACAAGAGCAGGCTACTAGGAACTAACTGAATTCACAAAGAAACAGTGTTTCAGTTCGTTAAAACGTTGCTCTATCTTGAATAACAAGCTTATTACATGCGAATCCTATTGGAACCTACTCAATTCGCAATGATACTTGGATTCCGTTCCTTAAAATGTTGCTCGATATTGAAAAGCAAACTCATACAAGCATGTCCCATTGGGAACTCACTGAATTCGCCTCGAAATTTTGCTTCCATTCGTGAAAATTTTCTATATACCGAACAGTCCACTTATTACTACTGCGGCCTATTGGGAACTAACCGAATTCACCATGTTACTCAGATTCGGCTAACCAAATTTTTAAAAATCTCTAAAAGTACACATATTACAAGAGCAGGCTACTAGGAACTAACTGAATTCACAAAGAAACAGTGTTTCAGTTCGTTAAAACGTTGCTCTATCTTGAATAACAAGCTTATTACATGCGAACGCTATTGGGAACCTACTCAATTCACCATGATACTTGGATTCCGTTCCTTAAAATGTTGCTCGATATAGAAAAGCAAACTCATACAAGCATGTCCCATTGGGAACTCAGTGAATTCGCCTAGAAATTTTGATTCCATTCGTGAAAATTTTTCTATATACCGAATAGTCCACTTATTACTACTGCGGCCTATTGGGATCTAACCGAGTTCACCATGTTACTCAGATTCGGCTCACCAAATTTTTATAAATCTTTAAAAGTACACATATTACAAGAGCAGGCTACTAGGAACTAACTGAATTCACAAAGAAACAGTGTTTCAGTTCGTTAAAACGTTGCTCTATCTTGAATAACAAGCTTATTACATGCGAATCCTATTGGGAACCTACTCAATTCGCAATGATACTTGGATTCCGTTCCTTAAAATGTTGCTCGATATTGAAAAGCAAACTCATACAAGCATGTCCCATTGGGAACTCACTGAATACGCCTCGAAATTTTGATTCCATTCCTGAAAATTTTCTATATCCCGAATAGTCCACTTATTACTACTGCGGCCTATTGGGAACTAACCGAATTCACCATGTTACTCAGATTCGGCTAACCAAACTTTTAAAAATCTTTAAAAGTACACATATTACAAGAGCACGCTACTAGGAACTAACTGAATTCACAAAGAAACAGTGTTTCAGTTCGTTAAAACGTTGCTCTATCTTGAATAACAAGCCTATTACATGCGAATCCTATTGGGAACCTACTCAATTCGCAATGATACTTGGATTCCGTTCCTTAAAATGTTGCTCGATATTGAAAAGCAAACTCATACAAGCATGTCCCATTGGGAACTCACTGAATTCGCCTAGAAATTTTGATTCCATTCGTGAAAATTTTTCTATATCCCGAACAGTCCACTTATTACTACTGCGGCCTATTGGGAACTAACCGAATTCACCATGTTACTCAGATTCGGCTGACCAAATTTTTATAAATCTTGAAAAGTACACATATTACAAGAGCAGGCTACTAGGAACTAACTGAATTCACAAAGAAACAGTGTTTCAGTTCGTTAAAACGTTGCTCTATCTTGAATAACAAGCTTATTACATGCGAATCCTATTGGGAACCTAGTCAGTTCACCAAGATACTTGGATTCCGTTCCTTAAAATGTTGCTCGATATTGAAAAGCAAACTCATACAAGCATGTCCCATTGGGAACTCACTGAATTCGCCTAGAAATTTTGATTCCATTCGTGAAAATTTTTCTATATCCCGAACAGTCCACTTATTACTACTGCGGCCTATTGGGAACTAACCGATTCACAATGTTACTCAGATTCGGCTCACCAAATTTTTATAAATCTTGAAAAGTACACATATTACAAGAGCAGGCTACTAGGAACTAACTGAATTCACAAAGAAACAGTGTTTCAGTTCGTTAAAACGTTGCTCTATCTTGAATAACAAGCTTATTGCATGCGAACCCTATTGGGAACCTACTCAATTCGCAATGATACTTGGATTCCGTTCCTTAAAATGTTGCTCGATATTGAAAAGCAAACTCATACAAGCATGTCCCATTGGGAACTCACTGAATTCGCCTAGAAATTTTGATTCCATTCGTGAAAATTTTTCTATATCCTGAACAATCCACTTATTACTACTGCCGCCTATTGGGAACTAACCGAATTCACCATGTTACTCTGATTCGGCTCACCAAATTTTTATAAATCTTGAAAAGTACACATATTACAAGAGCAGGCTACTAGGAACTAACTGAATTCACAAAGAAACAGTGTTTCACTTCGTTAAAACGTTGCTCTATCTTGAATAACAAGCTTATTACATGCGAACCCTATTGAGAACCTACTCAATTCACCATGATACTTGTATTCCGTTCCTTAAAATGTTGCTCGATATTGAAAAGCAAACTCATACAAGCATGTCCCATTGGGAACTCACTGAATTCGCCTAGAAATTTTGATTCCATTCGTGAAAATTTTTCTATATCCAAAACAGTCCACCTATTAATACTGCCGCCTATTGGGAACTAACCGAATTCACAATGTTACTCAGATTCGGCTCACCAAATTTTTATAAATCTTGAAAAGTACACATATTACAAGAGCAGGCTACTAGGAACTAACTGAATTCACAAAGAAACAGTGTTTCAGTTCGTTATAACGTTGCTCTATCTTGAATAACAAGCTTATTACATGCGAATCCTATTGGAACCTACTCAATTCGCAATGATACTTGGATTCCGTTCCTTAAAATGTTGCTCGATATTGAAAAGCAAACTCATACAAGCATGTCCCATTGGGAACTCACTGAATTCGCCTCGAAATTTTGCTTCCATTCGTGAAAATTTTCTATATACCGAACAGTCCACTTATTACTACTGCGGCCTATTGGGAACTAACCGAATTCACCATGTTACTCAGATTCGGCTAACCAAATTTTTAAAAATCTCTAAAAGTACACATATTACAAGAGCAGGCTACTAGGAACTAACTGAATTCACAAAGAAACAGTGTTTCAGTTCGTTAAAACGTTGCTCTATCTTGAATAACAAGCTTATTACATGCGAACGCTATTGGGAACCTACTCAATTCGCAATGATACTTGGATTCCGTTCCTTAAAATGTTGCTCGATATTGAAAAGCAAACTCATACAAGCATGTCCCATTGGGAACTCACTGAATTCGCCTAGAAATTTTGATTCCATTCGTGAAAATTTTTCTATATCCCGAACAGTCCACTTATTACTACTGCGGCCTATTGGGAACTAACCGAATTCACAATGTTACTCAGATTCGGCTCACCAAATATTTATAAATCTTGAAAAGTACACATATTACAAGAGCAGGCTACTAGGAACTAACTGAATTCACCAAGAAACAGTGTTTCAGTTCGTCAAAACGTTGCTCTATCTTGAATAACAAGCTTATTACATGCGAATCCTATTGGGAACCTACTCAATTCACCATGATACTTGGATTCCGTTCCTTAAAATGTTGCTCGATATTGAAAAGCAAACTCATACAAGCATGTCCCATTGGGAACTCACTGAATTCGCCTAGAAATTTTGATTCCATTCGTGAAAATTTTTCTATATCCCGAACAGTCCACTTATTACTACTGCCGCCTATTGGGAACTAACCAAATTCATCATATTACTCAGATTCGGCTCACCAAATTTTTATAAATCTTTAAAAGAACACATATTACAAGAGCAGGCTACTAGGAACTAACTGAATTCACAAAGAAACAGTGTTTCAGTTCGTTAAAACGTTGCTCTATCTTGAATAACAAGCTTATTACATGCGAATCCTATTGGGAACCTAGTCAGTTCACCAAGATACTTGGATTCCGTTCCTTAAAATGTTTCTCGAATTTGAAAAGCAAACTCATACAAGCATGTCCCATTGGGAACTCACTGAATTCGCCTCGAAATTTTGCTTCCATTCGTGAAAATTTTCTATATCCCGAACAGTCCACTTATTACTACTGCGGCCTATTGGGAACTAACCGAATTCACCATGTTACTCAGATTCGGCTCACCAAACTTTTAAAAATCTCTAAAAGTACACATATTACAAGAGCAGGCTACTAGGAAGTAACTGAATTCACAAAGAAACAGTGTTTCAGTTCGTTAAAACGTTGCTCTATCTTGAATAACAAGCTTATTACATGCGAATCCTATTGGGAACCTACACAATTCAGCATTATACTTGGATTCCGTTCCTTAAAATGTTGCTCGATATTGAAAAGCAAACTCATACAAGCATGTCCCATTGGGAACTCAGTGAATTCGCCTAGAAATTTTGATTCCATTCGTGAAAATTTTTCTATATCCCGAACAGTCCACTTATTACTACTGCGGCCTATTGGGAACTAACCGAGTTCACCATGTTACTCTGATTCGGCTCACCAAATTTTTATAAATCTTTAAAAGTACACATATTACAAGAGCAGGCTACTAGGAACTAACTGAATTCACAAAGAAACAGTGTTTCAGTTCGTTAAAACGTTGCTCTATCTTGAATAACAAGCTTATTACATGCGAATCCTATTGGGAACCTACTCAATTCACCATGATACTTGGATTCCTTTCCTTAAAATGTTGCTCGATATTGAAAAGCAAACTCATACAAGCATGTCCCATTGGGTATTCAGTGAATTCGCCTAGAAATTTTGATTCCATTCGTGAAAATTTTTCTATATCCAAAACAGTCCATCTATTACTACTGCCGCCTATTGTGAACTAACCGAATTCACCAGGTTACTCAGATTCGGCTCACCAAATTTTTATAAATCTTGAAAAGTACACATATTACAAGAGCAGGCTACTAGGAACTAACTGAATTCACAAAGAAACAGTGTTTCAGTTCGTTAAAACGTTGCTCTATCTTGAATAACAAGCTTATTACATGCGAATCCTATTGGGAAACTACTCAATTCGCAATGATACTTGGATTCCGTTCCTTAAAATGTTGCTCGATATTGAAAAGCAAACTCATAGAAGCATGTCCCATTGGGAACTCACTGAATTCGCCTCGAAATTTTGATTCCATTCGTGAAAATTTTTCTATATCCCGAACAGTCCACTTATTACTACTGCGGCCTATTGGGAACTAACCGAATTCACCATGTTACTCAGATTCGGCTCACCAAATTTTTATAAATCTTGAAAAGTACATATATTACAAGAGCAGGCTACTAGGAACTAACTGACCACAAAGAAACACTGTTTCAGTTCGTTAAAACGTTGCTCTATCTTGAATAACAAGCTTATTACATGCGAATCCTATTGGGAACCTACTCAATTCGAAATGATACTTGGATTCCGTTCCTTAAAATGTTGCTCGATATTGAAAAGCAAACTCATACAAGCATGTCCCATTGGGAACTCACTGAATTCGCCTAGAAATTTTGATTCCATTCGTGAAAATTTTTCTATATATCGAACAGTCCACTTATTACTACTGCGGCCTATTGGGATCTAACCGAATTCACCATGTTACTCAGATTCGGCTCACCAAATTTTTATAAATCTTGAAAAGTACACATTTTAAGAGCAGGCTACTAGGAACTAACTGAATTCACAAAGAAACAGTGTTTCAGTTCGTTAAAACGTTGCTCTATCTTGAATTACAAGCTTATTACATGCGAATCCTATTGGGAAACTACTCAATTCACCATGATACTTGGATTCCGTTCCTTAAAATGTTGCTCGATATTGAAAAGCAAACTCATACAAGTAGTCCCATTGGGACCTAACTGAATTCCCCTAGAAATTTTGATTCCATTCGTGAAAATTTTTCTATATCCCGAACAGTCCACTTATTACTACTGCCGCCTATTGGGAACTAACCGAATTCACCAGGTTACTCAGATTCGGCTCACCAAATTTTTATAAATCTTGCAAAGTACACATGTTACAAGAGCAGGCTACTAGGAACTAACTGAATTCACAAAGAAACAGTGTTTCAGTTCGTTAAAACGTTGCTCTATCTTGAATAACAAGCTTATTACATGCGAATCCTATTGGGAACTTACTCAATTCGCAATGATACTTGGATTCTGTTCCTTAAAATGTTGCTCGATATTGAAAAGCAAACTCATACAAGCATGTCCGATTGGGAACTCACTGAATTCGCCTAGAAATTTTGATTCCATTCGTTAAAATTTTTCTATATCCCGAACAGTCCACTTATTACTACTGCCTCCTATTGGGAACTAACCCATTCACCATGTTACTCAGATTCGGCTCACCAAATTTTTATAAATCTTGAAAAGTACACATATTACAAGAGCAGGCTACTAGGAACCAACTGAATTCACAAAGAAACAGTGTTTCAGTTCGTGAAAACGTTGCTCTATCTTGAATAACAAGCTTATTACATGCGAATCCTATTGGGAACCTAGTCAATTCACCATGATACTTGGATTCCGTTCCTTAAAATGTTGCTCGATATTGCAAAGCAAACTCATACAAGCATGTCCCATTGGGAATTCAGTGAATTCGCCAAGAAATTTTGATTCCATTCGTGAAAATTTTTCTATATACCGAACAGTCCACTTATTACTACTGCGGCCTATTGGGAACTAACCGAGTTCACAATGTTACTCAGATTCGGCTCACCAAATTTTTATAAATCTTTAAAAGTACACATATTACAAGAGCAGGCTACTAGGAACTAACTGAATTCACAAAGAAACAGTGTTTCAGTTCGTTAAAACGTTGCTCTATCTTGAATAACAAGCTTATTACATGCGAATCCTATTGGGAACCTACTCAATTCGCAATGATACTTGGATTCGGTTCCTTAAAATGTTGCTCGATATTGAAAAGCAAACTCATACAAGCATATCCCATTGGGAACTCACTGAATTCGCCTCGAAATTTTGATTCCATTCGTGAAAATTTTTCTATATCCCGAACAGTCCACTTATTACTACTGCGGCCTATTGGGAACTAACCGAATTCACCATGTTACTCAGATTCGGCTCACCAAATTTTTATAAATCTTGAAAAGTACATATATTACAAGAGCAGGCTACTAGGAACTAACTGACCACAAAGAAACACTGTTTCAGTTCGTTAAAACGTTGCTCTATCTTGAATAACAAGCTTATTACATGCGAATCCTATTGGGAACCTACTCAATTCGAAATGATACTTGGATTCCGTTCCTTAAAATGTTGCTCGATATTGAAAAGCAAACTCATACAAGCATGTCCCATTGGGAACTCACTGAATTCGCCTCGAAATTTTGATTACATTCGTGAAAATTTTTCTATATCCCGAACAGTCCACTTATTACTACTGCGGCCTATTGGGAACTAACCGAATTCACCATGTTACTCAGATTCGGCTCACCAAATTTGTATAAATCTTGAAAAGTACACATATTACAAGAGCAGGCTACTAGGAACTAACTTAATTCACAAAGAAACAGTGTTTCAGTTCGTTAAAACGTTGCTCTATCTTGAATAACAAGCTTATTACATGCGAATCCTATTGGGAACTTACTTATTTCGCAATGATACTTGGATTCCGTTCCTTAAAATGTTGCTCGATATTGAAAAGCAAACTCATACAAGCATGTCCCATTGGGAACTCACTGAATTCCCCTAGAAATTTTGATTCCATTCGTGAAAATTTTTCTATATCCCGAACAGTCCACTTATTACTACTGCCGCCTATTGGGAACTAAACGAATTCACCAGGTTACTCAGATTCTGCTCACCAAATTTTTTATAAATCTTGCAAAGTACACATATTACAAGAGCAGGCTACTAGGAACTAACTGAATTCACAAAGAAATAGTGTTTCAGTTCGTTAAAACGTTGCTCTATATTTTGAATAACAAGCTTATTACATGCGAATCCTATTGGGAACCTACTCAATTCGCAATGATACTTGGATTCCGTTCCTTAAAATGTTGCTCGATATTGAAAAGAAACTCATAAAAGCATGTCCCATTGGGAACTCACTGAATTCGCCTAGAAATTTTGATTCCATTCGTGAAAATTTTTCTATATCCCGAACAATCCACTTATTACTACTGCCGCCTATTGGGAACTAACCCAATTCACGATGTTACTCAGATTCGGCTCACCAAATTTTTATAAATCTTTAATTGTACACATATTACAAGAGAAGGCTACTAGGAACTAACTGAATTCACAAAGAAACAGTGTTTCAGTTCGTTAAAACGTTGCTCTATCTTGAATAACAAGCTTATTACATGCGAATCCTATTGGGAACCTACTCAATTCGCAAAGATACTTGGATTCCGTTCCTTAAAATGTTGCTCGATATTGAAAAGCAAACTCATACAAGCATGTCCCACTGGGAACTCTGAATTCGCCTAGAAATTTTGATTCCATTCGTGAAAATTTTTCTATATCCCGAACAGTCCACTTATTACTACGGCCGCCTATTCGGAACTAACCGAATTCACCATGTTACTCAGATTCGGCTCACCAAATTTTTATAAATCTTGAAAAGTACAAATATTACAAGAGCAGGTTACTAGGAACTAACTGAATTCACAAAGATACAGTGTTTCAGTTCGTAAAAACGTTGCTCAATCTTGAATAACAAGCTTATTACATGCGAATCCTATTGGGAACCTAATCAATTCGCAATGATACTTGGATTCCGTTCCTTAAAATGTTGCTCGATATTGAAAAGCAAACTCATACAAGCATGTCCCATTGGGAACTCACTGAATTCGCCTCGAAATTTTGATTCCATTCGTGAAAATTTTCTATATCCCGAACAGTCCACTTATTACTACCGCGGCCTATTGGGAACTAACCGAATTCACCATGTTACTCAGATTCGGCTCACCAGATTTTTATAAATCTTTAAAAGTACACATATTACAAGAGCAGGCTACTAGGAACTAACTGAATTCACAAAGAAACAGTGTTTCAGTTCGTTAAAACGTTGCTCTATCTTGAATAACAAGCTTATTACATGCGAATCCTATTGGGAAACTACTCAATTCACCATGATACTTGGATTCCGTTCCTTAAAATGTTGCTCGATATTGAAAAGCAAACTCATACAAGTAGTCCCATTGGGAACTAACTGAATTCCCCTAGAAATTTTGATTCCATTCGTGAAAATTTTTCTATATCCCGAACAGTCCACTTATTACTACTGCCGCCTATTGGGAACTAACCGAATTCACCAGGTTACTCAGATTCGGCTCACCAAATTTTTATAAATCTTGCAAAGTACACATGTTACAAGAGCAGGCTACTAGGAACTAACTGAATTCACAAAGAAACAGTGTTTCAGTTCGTTAAAACGTTGCTCTATCTTGAATAACAAGCTTATTACATGCGAATCCTATTGGGAACTTACTCAATTCGCAATGATACTTGGATTCTGTTCCTTAAAATGTTGCTCGATATTGAAAAGCAAACTCATACAAGCATGTCCGATTGGGAACTCACTGAATTCGCCTAGAAATTTTGATTCCATTCGTTAAAATTTTTCTATATCCCGAACAGTCCACTTATTACTACTGCCTCCTATTGGGAACTAACCGAATTCACAATGTTACTCAGATTCGGCTCACCAAATTTTTATAAATCTTGAAAGTACACATATTACAAGAGCAGGCTACTAGGAACCAACTGAATTCACAAAGAAACAGTGTTTCAGTTCGTGAAAACGTTGCTCTATCTTGAATAACAAGCTTATTACATGCGAATCCTATTGGGAACCTAGTCAATTCACCATGATACTTGGATTCCGTTCCTTAAAATGATGCTCGATATTGAAAAGCAAACTCATACAAGCATGTCCCATTGGGAATTCAGTGAATTCGCCAAGAAATTTTGATTCCATTCGTGAAAATTTTTCTATATACCGAACAGTCCACTTATTACTACTGCGGCCTATTGGGAACTAACCGAGTTCACCATGTTACTCATATTCGGCTCACCAAATTTTTATAAATCTTTAAAAGTACACATATTACAAGAGCAGGCTACTAGGAACTAACTGAATTTACAAAGAAACAGTGTTTCAGTTCGTTAAAACGTTGCTCTATCTTGAATAACAATCTTATTACATGCGAATCCTATTGGGAACCTACTCAATTCGCAATGATACTTGGATTCGGTTCCTTAAAATGTTGCTCGATATTGAAAAGCAAACTCATAGAAGCATGTCCCATTGGGAACTCACTGAATTCGCCTCGAAATTTTGATTCCATTCGTGAAAATTTTTCTATATCCCGAACAGTCCACTTATTACTACTGCGGCCTATTGGGAACTAACCGAATTCACCATGTTACTCAGATTCGGCTCACCAAATTTTTATAAATCTTGAAAAGTACATATATTACAAGAGCAGGCTACTAGGAACTAACTGACCACAAAGAAACACTGTTTCAGTTCGTTAAAACGTTGCTCTATCTTGAATAACAAGCTTATTACATGCGAATCCTATTGGGAACCTACTCAATTCGAAATGATACTTGGATTCCGTTCCTTAAAATGTTGCTCGATATTGAAAAGCAAACTCATACAAGCATGTCCCATTGGGAACTCACTTAATTCGCCTCGAAATTTTGATTACATTCGTGAAAATTTTTCTATATCCCGAACAGTCCACTTATTACTACTGCGGCCTATTGGGATCTAACCGAATTCAACATGTTACTCAGATTCGGCTCACCAAATTTTTATAAATCTTGAAAAGTACACATTTTACAAGAGCAGGCTACTAGGAACTAACTGAATTCACAAAGAAACAGTGTCAGTTCGTTAAAACGTTGCTCTATCTTGAATAACAAGCTTATTACATGCGAATCCTATTGGGAACTTACTTAATTCGCAATGATACTTGGATTCCGTTCCTTAAAATGTTGCTCGATATTGAAAAGCAAACTCATACAAGCATGTCCCATTGGGAACTCACTGAATTCGCCTAGAAATTTTGATTCCATTCGTTAAAATTTTTCTATATCCCGAACAGTCCACTTATTACTACTGCCTCCTATTGGGAACTAACCCATTCACCATGTTACTCAGATTCGGCTCACCAAATTTTTATAAATCTTGAAAAGTACACATATTACAAGAGCAGGCTACTAGGAACTAACTGAATTCACAAAGAAACAGTGTTTCAGTTCGTTAAAACGTTGCTCTATCTTGAATAACAAGCTTATTACATGCGAATCCTTTTGGGAACCTACTCAATTCGCCATGATACTTGGATTCCGTTCCTTAAAATGTTGCTCGATATTGAAAAGCAAACTCATACAAGCATGTCCCATTGGGAACTCACTGAATTCGCCTAGAAATTTTGATTCCATTCGTGAAAATTTTTCTATATCCCGAACAATCCACTTATTACTACTGCCGCCTATTGGGAACTAACCGAATTCACCATGTTACTCTGATTCGGCTCACCAAATTTTTATAAATCTTGAAAAGTACACATATTACAAGAGCAGGCTACTAGGAACTAACTGAATTCACAAAGAAACAGTGTTTCAGTTCGTTAAAACGTTGCTCTATCTTGAATAACAAGCTTATTACATGCGAATCCTATTGGGAACCTACTCAATTCGAAATGATACTTGGATTCCGTTCCTTAAAATGTTGCTCGATATTGAAAAGCAAACTCATACAAGCATGTCCCATTGGGAACTCACTGAATTCGCCTAGAAATTTTGATTCCATTCGTGAAAATTTTTCTATATCCAAAACAGTCCACTTATTACTACTGCTGCCTATTGGGAACTAACCGAATTCACCTGGTTACTCAGATTCGGCTCACCAAATTTTTATAAATCTTGAAAAGTACACATATTACAAGAGCAGGCTACTAGGAACTAACTGAATTCACAAAGAAACAGTGTTTCAGTTCGTTAAAACGTTGCGCTATCTTGAATAACAAGCTTATTACATGCGAATCCTATTGGGAACCTACTCAATTCACCATGATACTTGGATTCCGTTCCTTAAAATGTTGCTCGATATTGAAAATCAAACTCATACAAGCATGTCCCATTGGGAACTCACTGAATTCGCCTAGAAATTTTGATTCCATTCGTGAAAATTTTTCTATATCCCGAACAGTCCACTTATTACTACTGCGGCCTATTGGGAACTAACCAAATTCACCATGTTACTCAGATTCGGCTCACCAAATTTTTATAAATCTTGAAAAGTACATATATTACAAGAGCAGGCTACTAGGAACTAACTGATCACAAAGAAACACTGTTTCAGTTCGTTAAAACGTTGCTCTATCTTGAATAACAAACTTATTACATGCGAATCCTATTGGGAACATACTCAATTCGAAATGATACTTGGATTCCGTTCCTTAAAATGTTGCTCGATATTGAAAAGCAAACTCATACAAGCATGTCCCATTGGGAACTCACTGAATTCGCCTAGAAATTTTTATTCCATTCGTGAAAATTTTTCTATATCCCAAAGAGTCCACTAATTACTACTGCCGCCTATTGGGAACTAACCCAATTCACGATGTTACTCTGATTAGGCACACCAAATTTTTATAAATCTTGAAAAGTACACATATTACAAGAGCAGGCTACTAGGAACTAACTGAATTCACAAAGAAATAGTGTTTCAGTTCGTTAAAACGTTGCTCTATATTGAATAACAAGCTTATTACATGCGAATCCTATTGGGAACCTACTCAATTCGCAATGATACTTGGATTCCGTTCCTTAAAATGTTGCTCGATATTGAAAAGCAAACTCATAAAAGCATGTCCCATTGGGAACTCACTGAATTCGCCTAGAAATTTTGATTCCATTCGTGAAAATTTTTCTATATCCCGAACAATCCACTTATTACTACTGCCGCCTATTGGGAACTAACCCAATTCACGATGTTACTCAGATTCGGCTCACCAAATTTTTATAAATCTTTAATTGTACACATATTACAAGAGAAGGCTACTAGGAACTAACTGAATTCACAAAGAAACAGTGTTTCAGTTCGTTAAAACGTTGCTCTATCTTGAATAACAAGCTTATTACATGCGAATCCTATTGGGAACCTACTCAATTCGCAAAGATACTTGGATTCCGTTCCTTAAAATGTTGCTCGATATTGAAAAGCAAACTCATACAAGCATGTCCCACTGGGAACTCTGAATTCGCCTAGAAATTTTGATTCCATTCGTGAAAATTTTTCTATATACCGAACAGTCCACTTATTACTACGGCCGCCTATTCGGAACTAACCGAATTCACCATGTTACTCAGATTCGGCTCACCAAATTTTTATAAATCTTGAAAAGTACAAATATTACAAGAGCAGGTTACTAGGAACTAACTGAATTCACAAAGAAACAGTGTATCAGTTCGTTAAAACGTTGCTCAATCTTGAATAACAAGCTTATTACATGCGAATCCTATTGGGAACCTACTCAATTCGCAATGATACTTGGATTCCGTTCCTTAAAATGTTGCTCGATATTGAAAAGCAAACTCATACAAGCATGTCCCATTGGGAACTCACTGAATTCGCCTCGAAATTTTGATTCCATTCGTGAAAATTTTTTATATCCCGAACAGTCCACTTATTACTACTGCGGCCTATTGGGAACTAACCGAATTCACCATGTTACTCAGATTCGGCTCACCAGATTTTTATAAATCTTTAAAAGTACACATATTACAAGAGCAGGCTACTAGGAACTAACTGAATTCACAAAGAAACAGTGTTTCAGTTCGTTAAAACGTTGCTCTATCTTGAATAACAAGCTTATTACATGCGAATCCTATTGGGAACCTACTCAATTCGCAATGATACTTGGATTCCGTTCCTTAAAATGTTGCTCGATATTGAAAAGCAAACTCATACAAGCATGTCCTACTGGGAACTCAATGAATTCGCCTAGAAATTTTGATTCCATTCGTGAAAATTTTTCTATATCCCGAACAGTCCACTTATTACTACTCCGGCCTACTGGGAACTAACCGAATTTACCATGTTACTCAGATTCGGCTAACCAAACTTTTAAAAACCTTTAAAAGTACACATATTACAAGAGCAGGCTACTAGGAACTAACTGAATTCACAAAGAAACAGTGTTTCAGTTCGTTAAAACGTTGCTCTATCTTGAATAACAAGCTTATTACATGCGAATCCTATTGGGAACCTACTCAATTCGCAATGATACTTGGATTCCGTTCCTTAAAATTTTTCTCGATATAGAAAAGCAAACTCATACAAGCATGTCCCATTGGGAACTCACTAAATTCGCCTAGAAATTTTGATTCCATTCGTGAAAATTTTTCTATATCCCGAACAGTCCACTTATTACTACTGCCCCCTATTGGGAACTAACCGAATTCACCATGTTACTCAGATTCGGCTCACCAAATTTTTATAAATCTTGAAAAGTACACATATTACAAGAGCAGGCTACTAGGAACTAACTGAATTCGCAAAGAAACAGTGTTTCAGTTCGTTAAAACGTTGCTCTATCTTGAATAAAATGTTATTACATGCGAATCCTATTGGGAAGCTACTCAATTCACCATGATACTTGGATTCCGTTCCTTAAAATGTTGCTCGATATTGAAAAGCAAACTCATACAAGTAGTCCCATTGGGAACTAACTGAATTCCCCTAGAAATTTTGATTCCATTCGTGAAAATTTTTCTATATCCAGAACAGTCCACTTATTACTACTGCCGCCTATTGGGAACTAACCGAATTCACCAGGTTACTCAGATTCGGCTCACCAAATTTTTATAAATCTTGCAAAGTACACATATTACAAGAGCAGGCTACTAGGAACTAACTGAATTCACAAAGAAATAGTGTTTCAGTTCGTTAAAACGTTGCTCTATCTTGAATAACAAGCTTATTACATGCGAACCCTATTGGGAACCTACTCAATTCGCAATGATACTTGGATTCCGTTCCTTAAAATGTTGCTCGATATTGAAAAGCAAACTCATACAATCATGTCCCATTGGGAACTCACTGAATTCGCCTAGAAATTTTGATTCCATTCGTGAAAATTTTTCTATATCCCGAACAGTCCACTTATTACTACTGCACCTACTGGGAACTAACCGAATTCACCATGTTACTCAGATTCGGTTCACCAAATTTTTATAAATCTTTAAGTACACATATTACAAGAGCAGGCTACTAGGAACGAACTGAATTCACAAAGAAACAGTGTTTCAGTTCGTTAAAACGTTGCTCTATCTTGAAAAACAAGCTTATTACATGCGAATCCTATTGGGAACCTACTCAATTCGCAATGATACTTGGATTCCGTTCCATAAAATGTTGCTCGATATTGAAAAGCAAACTCATACAAGCATGACCCATTGGGAACTCACTGAATTCGCCTCGAAATTTTGATTCCATTCGTGAAAATTTTTCTATATCCAGAACAGTCCACTTATTACTACTGCGGCCTATTGGGAACTAACCGAATTCACCATGTTACCCATATTCGGCTCACTAAATTTTTATAAATCTTGAAAAGTACACATATTACAAGAGCTGGCTACTAGGAACTAACTGAATTCACAAAGAAACAGTGTTTCAGTTCGTTAAAACGTTGCTCTATCTTGAATAACAAGCTTATTACATGCGAATCCTATTGGGAACCTACTCAATTCGCACTGATACTTGGATTCCGTTCCATAAAATGTTGCTCGATATAGAAAAGCAAACTCATACAAGCATGACCCATTGGGAACTCACTGAATTCGCCTAGAAATTTTGATTCCATTCGTGAAAATTTTTCTATATCCAGTACAGTCCACTTATTACTACTGCGGCCTATTGGGAACTAACCGAATTCACCATGTTACCCATATTCGGCTCACTAAATTTTTATAAATCTTGAAAAGTACACATATTACAAGAGCTGGCTACTAGGAACTAACTGAATTCACAAAGAAACAGTGTTTCAGTTCGTTAAAACGTTGCTCTATCTTGAATAACAAGCTTATTACATGGGAATCCTATTGGGAACCTACTAAATTCGCAATGATACTTGGATGCCGTTCCTTAAAATGTTTCTCGATATTGAAAAGCAAACTCATACAAGCATGTCCTACTGGGAACTCAATGAATTCGCCTAGAAATTTTGATTCTATTCGTGAAAATTTTTCTATATCCCGAACAGTCCACTTATTACTACTCCGGCCTATTGGGAACTAACCGAATTTACCATGTTACTCAGATTCGGCTAACCAAACTTTTAAAAATCTTGAAAAGTACACATATTACAAGAGCAGGCTACTAGGAACTAACTGAATTCACAAAGAAACAGTGTTTCAGTTCGTTAAAACGTTGCTCTATCTTGAATAACAAGCTTATTACATGCGAATCCTATTGGGAACCTACTCAATTCGCAATGATACTTGGATTCGGTTTCTTATAATGTTGCTCGATAATGAAAAGCAAACTCATACAAGCATGCCCATTGGGAACTCACTGAATTCGCCTCGAAATTTTGATTCCATTCGTGAAAATTTTTCTATATCCCGAACAGTCCTTTATTACTACCGCAGCCTATTGGGAACTAACCGAATTCACCATGTTACTCAGATTCGGCTCACCAAATTTTTATAAACCTTTAAAAGTACACATATTACAAGAGCAGGCTACTAGTAACTAACTGAATTCACAAAGAAACAGTGTTTCAGTTCGTTAAAACGTTGCTCTATCTTGAATATCAAGCTTATTACATGCGAATCCTATTGGGAAGCTACTCAATTCACCATGATACTTAGATTCCTTCCTTAAAATGTAGCTCGATATTGAAAAGCAAACTCATACAAGCATGTCCCATTGGGAACTCAGTGAATTCGCCTAGAAATTTTGATTCCATTCGTGAAAATTTTTCTATATCCCGAACAGTCCACTTATTACTACTGCGGCCTATTGGGAACTAACCGAGTTCACCATGTTACTCAGATTCGGCTCACCAAATTTTTATAAATCTTGAAAAGTACACATATTACAAGAGCAGGCTACTAGGAACTAACTGAATTCACAAAGAAACAGTGTTTCAGTTCGTTAAAATGTTGCTCTATCTTGAATAACAAACTTATTACATGCGAATCCTATTGGGAACCTACTCAATTCGCAATGATACTTGGATTCCGTTCCTTAAAATGTTGCTCGATATTGAAAAGCAAACTCATACAAGCATGTCCCATTGGGAACTCACTGAATTCGCCTAGAAATTTTGATTCCATTCGTGAAAATTTTTCTATATCCCGAAAGGTCCACTTATTACTACTGCGGTCTATTGGGAACTAACCGAATTCACCATGTTACTCAGATTCGGCTCACCAAATTTTTATAAATCTTGAAAAGTACACATATTACAAGAGCAGGCTACTAGGAACTAACTGATTTCGCAAAGAAACAGTGTTTCAGTTCGTTAAAACGTTGCTCTATCTTGAATAAAATGTTATTACATGCGAATCCTATTGGGAAACTACTCAATTCACCATGATACTTGGATTCCGTTCCATAAAATGTTGCTCGATATTGAAAAGCAAACTCATACAAGTAGTCCCATTGGGAACTAACTGAATTCCCCTAGAAATTTTGATTCCATTCGTGAAAATTTTTCTATATCCCGAACAGTCCACTTATTACTACTGCCGCCTATTGGGAACTAACCGAATTCACCAGGTTACTCAGATTCGGCTCACCAAATTTTTATAAATCTTGAAAAGTACTCATATTACAAGAGCAGGCTACTAGGAACTAACTGAATTCACAAAGAAACAGTGTTTCAGTTCGTTAAAACGTTGCTCTATCTTGAATAACAAGCTTATTACATGCGAATCCTATTGGGAACCTACTCAATTCTAAATGATACTTGGATTCCGTTCCTTAAAATGTTGCTCGATATTGAAAAGCAAACTCATACAAGCATGTCCTACTGGGAACTCAATGAATTCGCCTAGAAATTTTGATTCTATTCGTGAAAATTTTTCTATATCCCGAACAGTCCACTTATTACTACTCCGGCCTATTGGGAACTTACCGAATGTACCATGTTACTCAGATTCGGCTAACCAAACTTTTAAAAATCTTGAAAAGTACACATATTACAAGAGCAGGCTACTAGGTACTAACTGAATTCACAAAGAAACAGTGTTTCAGTTCGTTAAAACGTTGCTCTATCTTGAATAACAAGCTTATTACATGAGAATCCTATTGGGAACCTACTCAATTCGCAATGATACTTGGATTCCGTTCCTTAAAATGTTGCTCGATATTGAAAAGCAAACTCATACAAGCATGTCCCATTGGGAACTCACATAATTCGCCTTGAAATTTTGATTCCATTCGTGAAAATTTTTCTATATCCCGAACAGTCCACTTATTACTACTGCCCCCTATTGGGAACTAACCGAATTCACCAGGTTACTCAGATTCGGCTCACCAGATTTTTATAAATCTTGAAAAGTACACATATTACAAGAGCAGGCTACTAGGAACTAACTGAATTCGCAAAGAAACAGTGTTTCAGTTCGATAAAACATTGCTCTATCTTGAATAAAAGGTTATTACATGCTCATCCTATTGGGAAACTACTCAATTCACCATGATACTTGGATTCCGTTCCTTAAAATGTTGCTCGATATTGAAAAGCAAACTCATACAAGTAGTCCCATTGGGAACTAACTGAATTCCCCTAGAAATTTTAATTCCATTCGTTAAAATTTTTCTATATCCCGAACAGTCCACTTATTACTACAGCCGCCTATTCGGAACTAACCGAATTCACCAGGTTACTCAGATTCGGCTCACCAAATTTTTATAAATCTTTAAAGTACACATATTACAAGAGCAGGCTACTAAGAACTGACTGAATTCACAAAGAAATAGTGTTTCAGTTCGTTAAAACGTTGCTCTATCTTGAATAACAAGCTTATTACATGCGAACCCTATTGGGAACCTACTCAATTCGCAATGATACTTGGATTCCGTTCCTTAAAATGTTGCTCGATATTGAAAAGCAAACTCATACAATCATGTCCCATTGGGAACTCACTGAATTCGCCTAGAAATTTTGATTCCATTCGTGAAAATTTTTCTATATCCCGAACAGTCCACTTATTACTACTGCACCTACTGGGAACTAACCGAATTCACCATGTTACTCAGATTCGGTTCACCAAATTTTTATAAATCTTTAAAAGTACACATATTACAAGAGCAGGCTACTAGGAACGAACTGAATTCACAAAGAAACAGTGTTTCAGTTCGTTAAAACGTTGCTCTATCTTGAAAAACAAGCTTATTACATGCGAATCCTATTGGGAACCTACTCAATTCGCAATGATACTTGGATTCCGTTCCATAAAATGTTGCTCGATATTGAAAAGCAAACTCATACAAGCATGACCCATTGGGAACTCACTGAATTCGCCTCGAAATTTTGATTCCATTCGTGAAAATTTTTCTATATCCAGAACAGTCCACTTATTACTACTGCGGCCTATTGGGAACTAACCGAATTCACCATGTTACCCATATTCGGCTCACTAAATTTTTATAAATCTTGAAAAGTACACATATTACAAGAGCTGGCTACTAGGAACTAACTGAATTCACAAAGAAACAGTGTTTCAGTTCGTTAAAACGTTGCTCTATCTTGAATAACAAGCTTATTACATGCGAATCCTATTGGGAACCTACTCAATTCGCACTGATACTTGGATTCCGTTCCATAAAATGTTGCTCGATATAGAAAAGCAAACTCATACAAGCATGACCCATTGGGAACTCACTGAATTCGCCTAGAAATTTTGATTCCATTCGTGAAAATTTTTCTATATCCAGTACAGTCCACTTATTACTACTGCGGCCTATTGGGAACTAACCGAATTCACCATGTTACCCATATTCGGCTCACTAAATTTTTATAAATCTTGAAAAGTACACATATTACAAGAGCTGGCTACTAGGAACTAACTGAATTCACAAAGAAACAGTGTTTCAGTTCGTTAAAACGTTGCTCTATCTTGAATAACAAGCTTATTACATGGGAATCCTATTGGGAACCTACTAAATTCGCAATGATACTTGGATGCCGTTCCTTAAAATGTTTCTCGATATTGAAAAGCAAACTCATACAAGCATGTCCTACTGGGAACTCAATGAATTCGCCTAGAAATTTTGATTCTATTCGTGAAAATTTTTCTATATCCCGAACAGTCCACTTATTACTACTCCGGCCTATTGGGAACTAACCGAATTTACCATGTTACTCAGATTCGGCTAACCAAACTTTTAAAAATCTTGAAAAGTACACATATTACAAGAGCAGGCTACTAGGAACTAACTGAATTCACAAAGAAACAGTGTTTCAGTTCGTTAAAACGTTGCTCTATCTTGAATAACAAGCTTATTACATGCGAATCCTATTGGGAACCTACTCAATTCGCAATGATACTTGGATTCGGTTTCTTATAATGTTGCTCGATAATGAAAAGCAAACTCATACAAGCATGCCCATTGGGAACTCACTGAATTCGCCTCGAAATTTTGATTCCATTCGTGAAAATTTTTCTATATCCCGAACAGTCCTTTATTACTACCGCAGCCTATTGGGAACTAACCGAATTCACCATGTTACTCAGATTCGGCTCACCAAATTTTTATAAACCTTTAAAAGTACACATATTACAAGAGCAGGCTACTAGTAACTAACTGAATTCACAAAGAAACAGTGTTTCAGTTCGTTAAAACGTTGCTCTATCTTGAATATCAAGCTTATTACATGCGAATCCTATTGGGAAGCTACTCAATTCACCATGATACTTAGATTCCTTCCTTAAAATGTAGCTCGATATTGAAAAGCAAACTCATACAAGCATGTCCCATTGGGAACTCAGTGAATTCGCCTAGAAATTTTGATTCCATTCGTGAAAATTTTTCTATATCCCGAACAGTCCACTTATTACTACTGCGGCCTATTGGGAACTAACCGAGTTCACCATGTTACTCAGATTCGGCTCACCAAATTTTTATAAATCTTGAAAAGTACACATATTACAAGAGCAGGCTACTAGGAACTAACTGAATTCACAAAGAAACAGTGTTTCAGTTCGTTAAAATGTTGCTCTATCTTGAATAACAAACTTATTACATGCGAATCCTATTGGGAACCTACTCAATTCGCAATGATACTTGGATTCCGTTCCTTAAAATGTTGCTCGATATTGAAAAGCAAACTCATACAAGCATGTCCCATTGGGAACTCACTGAATTCGCCTAGAAATTTTGATTCCATTCGTGAAAATTTTTCTATATCCCGAAAGGTCCACTTATTACTACTGCGGTCTATTGGGAACTAACCGAATTCACCATGTTACTCAGATTCGGCTCACCAAATTTTTATAAATCTTGAAAAGTACACATATTACAAGAGCAGGCTACTAGGAACTAACTGAATTCGCAAAGAAACAGTGTTTCAGTTCGTTAAAACGTTGCTCTATCTTGAATAAAATGTTATTACATGCGAATCCTATTGGGAAACTACTCAATTCACCATGATACTTGGATTCCATTCCATAAAATGTTGCTCGATATTGAAAAGCAAACTCATACAAGTAGTCCCATTGGGAACTAACTGAATTCCCCTAGAAATTTTGATTCCATTCGTGAAAATTTTTCTATATCCCGAACAGTCCACTTATTACTACTGCCGCCTATTGGGAACTAACCGAATTCACCAGGTTACTCAGATTCGGCTCACCAAATTTTTATAAATCTTGCAAAGTACACATATTACAAGAGCAGGCTACTAGGAACTAACTGAATTCACAAAGAAATAGTGTTTCAGTTCGTTAAAACGTTGCTCTATCTTGAATAACAAGCTTATTACATGCGAATCCTATTGGGAACCTACTCAATTCGCAATGATACTGGGATTCCGTTCCTTAAAATGTTGCTCGATATTGAAAAGCAAACTCATACAAGCATGTCCCATTGGGAACTCACTGAATTCGCCAAGAAATTTTGATTCCATTCGTGAAAATTTTTCTATATCCCGAACAGTCCACTTATTACTACTGCCGCCTATTGGGAACTAACCGAATTCACCAGGTTACTCAGATTCGGCTCACCAAATTTTTATAAATCTTGAAAAGTACTCATATTACAAGAGCAGGCTACTAGGAACTAACTGAATTCACAAAGAAACAGTGTTTCAGTTCGTTAAAACGTTGCTCTATCTTGAATAACAAGCTTATTACATGCGAATCCTATTGGGAACATACTCAATTCGCAATGATACTTGGATTCCGTTCCTTAAAATGTTGCTCGATATTGAAAAGCAAACTCATACAAGCATGTCCTACTGGGAACTCAATGAATTCGCCTAGAAATTTTGATTCTATTCGTGAAAATTTTTCTATATCCCGAACAGTCCACTTGTTACTACTCCGGCCTATTGGGAACTAACCGAATTTACCATGTTACTCAGATTCGGCTAACCAAACTTTTAAAAATCTTGAAAAGTACACATATTACAAGAGCAGGCTACTAGGTACTAACTGAATTCACAAAGAAACAGTGTTTCAGTTCGTTAAAACGTTGCTCTATCTTGAATAACAAGCTTATTACATGCGAATCCTATTGGGAACCTACTCAATTCGCAATGATACTTGGATTCCGTTCCTTAAAATGTTGCTCGATATTGAAAAGCAAACTCATACAAGTAGTCCCATTGGGATCTAACTGAATTCCCCTTGAAATTTTGATTCCATTCGTGAAAATTTTTCTATATCCCGAACAGTCCACTTATTACTACTGCCCCCTATTGGGAACTAACCGAATTCACCAGGTTACTCAGATTCGGCTCACCAGATTTTTATAAATCTTGAAAAGTACACATATTACAAGAGCAGGCTACTAGGAACTAACTGAATTCGCAAAGAAACAGTGTTTCAGTTCGATAAAACATTGCTCTATCTTGAATAAAAGGTTATTACATGCTAATCCTATTGGGAAACTACTCAATTCACCATGATACTTGGATTCCGTTCCTTAAAATGTTGCTCGATATTGAAAAGCAAACTCATACAAGTAGTCCCATTGGGAACTAACTGAATTCCCCTAGAAATTTTAATTCCATTCGTGAAAATTTTTCTATATCCCGAACAGTCCACTTATTACTACAGCCGCCTATTGGGAACTAACCGAATTCACCAGGTTACTCAGATTCGGCTCACCAAATTTTTATAAATCTTTAAAAGTACACATATTACAAGAGCAGGCTACTAGGAACTAACTGAATTCACAAAGAAACAGTGTTTCAGTTCGTTAAAACGTTGCTCTATCTTGAATAACAAGCTTATTACATGCGAACCCTATTGGGTACCTACTCAATTCGCAATGATACTTGGATTCCGTTCCTTAAAATGTTGCTCGATATTGAAAAGCAAACTCATACAAGCATGTCCCATTGGGAACTCACTGAATTCGCCTAGAAATTTTGATTCCATTCGTGAAAATTTTTCTATATCCCGAACAGTCCACTTATTACTACTGCACCTACTGGGAACTAACCGAATTCACCTTGTTACTCAGATTCGGTTCACCAAATTTTTATAAATCTTTAAAAGTACACATATTACAAGAGCAGGCTACTAGGAACGAACTGAATTCACAAAGAAACAGTGTTTCAGTTCGTTAAAACGTTGCTCTATCTTGAAAAACAAGATTATTACATGCGAATCCTATTGGGAACCTACTCAATTCGCAATGATACTTGGATTCCGTTCCATAAAATGTTGCTCGATATTGAAAAGCAAACTCATACAAGCATGACCCATTGGGAACTCACTGAATTCGCCTCGAAATTTTGATTCCATTCGTGAAAATTTTTCTATATCCAGAACAGTCCACTTATTACTACTGCGGCCTATTGGGAACTAACCGAATTCACCATGTTACCCATATTCGGCTCACTAAATTTTTATAAATCTTGAAAAGTACACATATTACAAGAGCTGGCTACTAGGAACTAACTGAATTCACAAAGAAACAGTGTTTCAGTTCGTTAAAACGTTGCTCTATCTTGAATAACAACCTTATTACATGCGAATCCTATTGGGAACCTACTCAATTCGCAATGATACTTGGATTCCGTTCCATAAAATGTTGCTCGATATAGAAAAGCAAACTCATACAAGCATGACCCATTGGGAACTCACTGAATTCACCTCGAAATTTTGATTCCATTCGTGAAAATTTTTCTATATCCAGAACAGTCCACTTATTACTACTGCGGCCTATTGGGAACTAACCGAATTCACCATGTTACCCATATTCGGCTCACTAAATTTTTATAAATCTTGAAAAGTACACATATTACAAGAGCTGGCTACTAGGAACTAACTGAATTCACAAAGAAACAGTGTTTCAGTTCGTTAAAACGTTGCTCTATCTTGAATAACAAGCTTATTACATGGGAATCCTATTGAAAACCTACTCAATTCGCAATGATACTTGGATTCCGTTCCTTAAAATGTTTCTCGATATTGAAAAGCAAACTCATACAAGCATGTCCTACTGGGAACTCAATGAATTCGCCTAGAAATTTTGATTCTATTCGTGAAAATTTTTCTATATCCCGAACAGTCCACTTATTACTACTCCGGCCTATTGGGAACTAACCGAATTTACCATGTTACTCAGATTCGACTAACCAAACTTTTAAAAATCTTGAAAAGTACACATATTACAAGAGCAGGCTACTAGGAACTAACTGAATTCACAAAGAAACAGTGTTTCAGTTCGTTAAAACGTTGCTCTATCTTGAATAACAAGCTTATTACATGCGAATCCTATTGGGAACCTACTCAATTCGCAATGATACTTGGATTCCGTTCCTTAAAATGTTGCTCGATATTGAAAAGCAAACTCATACAAGCATATCCCATTGGGAACTCACTTAATTCGCCTTGAAATTTTGATTCCATTCGTGAAAATTTTTCTATATCCCGAACAGTCCACTTATTACTACTGCCCCCTATTGGGAACTAACCGAATTCACCAGGTTACTCAGATTCGGCTCACCAGATTTTTATAAATCTTGAAAAGTACACATATTACAAGAGCAGGCTACTAGGAACGAACTGAATTCACAAAGAAACAGTGTTTCAGTTCGTTAAAACGTTGCTCTATCTTGAAAAACAAGCTTATTACATGCGAATCCTATTGGGAACCTACTCAATTCGCAATGATACTTGGATTCCGTTCCATAAAATGTTGCTCGATATTGAAAAGCAAACTCATACAAGCATGACCCATTGGGAACTCACTGAATTCGCCTCGAAATTTTGATTCCATTCGTGAAAATTTTTCTATATCCAGAACAGTCCACTTATTACTACTGCCCCCTATTGGGAACTAACCGAATTCACCATGTTACTCAGATTCGGCTAACCAAACTTTTAAAAATCTTGAAAAGTACACATATTACAAGAGCAGGCTACTAGGAACTAACTGAATTCACAAAGAAACAGTGTTTCAGTTCGTTAAAACGTTGCTCTATCTTGAATAACAAGCTTATTACATGCGAATCCTATTGGGAAACTACTCAATTCGCAATGATACTTGGATTCCGTTCCTTAAAATATTGCTCGATATTGAAAAGCAAACTCATACAAGCATGTCCCATTGGGAACTCACTTAATTCGCCTAGAAATTTTGATTCCATTCGTGAAAATTTTTCTATATCCCGAACAGTCCACTTATTACTACTGCCGCCTATTGGGAACTAACCGAATTCACCAGGTTACTCAGATTCGGCTCACCAAATTTTTATAAATCTTGAAAAGTAACATATTACAAGAGCAGGCTACTAGGAACTAACTGAATTCACAAAGAAACAGTGTTTCAGTTCGTGAAAACGTTGCTCTATCTTGAATAACAAGCTTATTACATGCGAATCCTATTTGGAACCTACTCAATACACCATGATACTTGGATTCTGTTCCTTAAAATGTTGCTCGATAATGAAAAGCAAACTCATACAAGCATGCCCATTGGGAAATCACTGAATTCGCCTCGAAATTTTGATTCCATTCGTGAAAATTTTTATATATCCCGAACAGTCCTTATTACTACTGCAGCCTATTGGGAACTAACCGAATTCACCATGTTACTCAGATTCGGCTCACCAAATTTTTATAAATCTTTAAAAGTACACATATTACAAGAGCAGGATACTAGGAACTAACTGAATTCACAAAGAAACAGTGTTTCAGTTCGATAAACGTTGCTCTACCTTGAATAACAAGCTTATTACATGCGAATCCTATTAGGAACCTACTCAATTCACCATGATACTTGGATTCCGTTCCTTAAAATGTTGCTCGATATTGAAAAGCAAACTCATACAAGCATGTCCCATTGGGAACTCACTGAATTCGCCTCGAAATTTTGATTCCATTCGTGAAAATTTTTCTATATCCCGAACAGTCCACTTATTACTACTGCGGCCTATTGGGAACTAACCGAGTTCACCATGTTACTCAGATTCGGCTCACCAAATATTTATAAATCTTGAAAAGTACACATATTACAAGAGCAGGCTACTAGGAACTAACTGAATTCACAAACAAACAGTGTTTCAGTTCGTTAAAATTTTGCTCTATCTTGAATAACAAACTTATTACATGCGAATCTTATTGGGAACCTACTCAATTCGCAATGATACTTGGATTCCGTTCCTTAAAATGTTGCTCGATATTGAAAAGCAAACTCATACAAGCATGTCCCACTGGGAACTCAATGAATTCGCCTAGAAATTTTGATTCCATTCGTGAAAATTTTTCTATATCCCGAACAGTCCACTTATTACTACTGCCGCCTATTGGGAACAACCGAATTCACCAGGTTACTGAGATTCGGCTCACCAAACTTTTAAAAATCTTTAAAAGTACACATATTACAAGGGCAGGCTACTAGGAACTAACTGAATTCACAAAGAAACAGTGTTTCAGTTCGTTAAAACGTTGCTCTATCTTGAATAACAAGCTTATTACATGCGAATCCTATTGGGAACCTACTCAATTCGCAATGATACTTGGATTCCGATCCTTAAAATTTTGCTCGATATTGAAAAGCAAACTCATACAAGCATGTCCCATTGGGAACTGACTGAATTCGCCTAGAAATTTTGATTCCATTCGTGAAAATTTTTCTATATCCCGAACAGTCCACTTATTACTACTGCCCCCTATTGGGAACTAACCGAATTCACCAGGTTACTCAGATTCGGCTCACCAGATTTTTATAAATCTTGAAAAGTACACATATTACAAGAGCAGGCTACTAGGAACTAACTGAATTCACAAAGAAACAGTGTTTCAGTTCGTGAAAACGTTGCTCTATCTTGAATAACAAGTTTATTACATGCGAATCCTATTGGGAACCTACTCAATTCACCATGATACTTGGATTCGGTTTCTAATAATGTTGCTCGATAATGAAAAGCAAACTCATACAAGCATGCCCATTGGGAACTCACTGAATTCGCCTCGAAATTTTGATTCCATTCGTGAAAATTTTTCTATATCCCGAACAGTCCACTTATTACTACTGCCTCCTATTGGGAACTAACCCATTCACCATTTTACTCAGATTCGGCTCACCAAATTTTTATAAATCTTTAAAAGTACACATATTACAAGAGCAGGATACTAGGAACTAACTGAATTCACAAAGAATCAGTGTTTCATTTCGTTAAAACGTTGCTCTACCTTGAATAACATGCTTATTACATGCGAATCCTATTGGGAACCTACTCAATTCACCATGATACTTGGATTCCGTTCCTTAAAATGTTGCTCAATATTGAAAAGCAAACTCATACAAGCATGACCCATTGGGAACTCACTGAATTTGCCTCGAAATTTTGATTCCATTCGTGAAAATTTTTCTATATCCAGAACAGTCCACTTATTACTACTGCGGCCTATTGGGAACTAACCGAATTCACCATGTTACCCATATTCGGCTCACTAAATTTTTATAAATCTTGAAAAGTACACATATTACAAGAGCTGGCTACTAGGAACTAACTGAATTCACAAAGAAACAGTGTTTCAGTTCGTTAAAACGTTGCTCTATCTTGAATAACAAGCTTATTACATGCGAATCATATTGGGAACCTACTCAATTTGCAATGATACTTGGATTCCGTTCCATAAAATGTTGCTCGATATTGAAAAGCAAACTCATACAAGCATGACCCATTGGGAACTCACTGAATTCGCCTCGAAATTTTGATTCCATTCGTGAAAATTTTTCTATATCCAGAACAGTCCACTTATTACTACTGCGGCCTATTGGGAACTAACCGAATTCACCATGTTACCCATATTCGGCTCACTAAATTTTTATAAATCTTGAAAAGTACACATATTACAAGAGCTGGCTACGAGGAACTAACTGAATTCACAAAGAAACAGTGTTTCAGTTCGTTAAAACGTTGCTCTATCTTGAATAACAAGCTTATTACATGCGAATCCTATTGGGAACCTACTCAATTCACAATGATACTTGGATTCCGTTCCTTAAAATGTTGCTCGATATTGAAAAGCAAACTCGTACAAGCATGTCCTACTGGGAACTCAATGAATTCGCCTAGAAATTTTGATTCTATTCGTGAAAATTTTTCTATATCCCGAACAGTCCACTTATTAATACTCCTGCCTATTGGGAACTAACCGAATTTACCATGTTACTCAGATTCGGCTAACCAAACTTTTAAAAATCTTGAAAAGTACACATATTACAAGAGCAGGCTACTAGGAACTAACTGAATTCACTAAGAAACAGTGTTTCAGTTCGTTAAAACGTTGCTCTATCTTGAATAACAAGCTTATTACATGCGAATCCTATTGGGAAACTACTCAATTCGCAATGATACTTGGATTCCGTTCCTTAAAATATTGCTCGATATTGAAAAGCAAACTCATACAAGCATGTCCCATTGGGAACTCAGTGAATTCGCCTAGAAATTTTGATTCCATTCGTGAAAATTTTTCTATATCCAAAACAGTCCACTTATTACTACTGCGGCCTATTGGGAACTAACCGAGTTCACCATGTTACTCAGATTCGGCTCACCAAATTTTTATAAATCTTGAAAAGTACACATATTACAAGAGCAGGCTACTAGGAACTAACTGAATTCACAAAGAAACAATGTTTCAGTTCGTTAAAATTTTGCTCTATCTTGAATAACAAACTTATTACATGCGAATCTTATTGGGAACCTACTCAATTCGCAATGATACTTGGATTCCGTTCCTTAAAATGTTGCTCGATATTGAAAAGCAAACACATACAAGCATGTCCCACTGGGAACTCAATGAATTAGCCTAGAAATTTTGATTCCATTCGTGAAAATTTTTCTATATCCCGAACAGTCCACTTATTACCCCTGCCGCCTATTGGGAATAACCGAATTCACCAGGTTACTGAGATTCGGCTCACCAAACTTTTAAAAATCTTTAAAAGTACACATATTACAAGGGCAGGCTACTAGGAACTAACTGAATTCACAAAGAAACAGTGTTTTAGTTTGTTAAAACGTTGCTCTATCTTGAATAACAAGCTTATTACATGCGAATCCTATTGGGAACCTACTCAATTCGCAATGATACTTGGATTCCGATCCTTAAAATGTTGCTCGATATTGAAAAGCAAACTCATACAAGCATGTCCCATTGGGAACTGACTGAATTCGCCTAGAAATTTTGATTCCATTCGTGAAAATTTTTCTATATCCCGAACAGTCCACTTATTACTACTGCCCCCTATTGGCAACTAACCGAATTCACCAGGTTACTCAGATTCGGCTCACCAGATTTTTATAAATCTTGAAAAGTACACATATTACAAGAGCAGGCTACTAGGAACTAACTGAATTCACAAAGAAACAGTGTTTCAGTTCGTGAAAACGTTGCTCTATCTTGAATAACAAGTTTATTACATGCGAATCCTATTGGGAACCTACTCAATTCACCATGATACTTGGATTCGGTTTCTAATAATGTTGCTCGATAATGAAAAGCAAACTCATACAAGCATGCCCATTGGGAAGTCACTGAATTCGCCTCGAAATTTTGATTCCATTCGTGAAAATTTTTCTATATCCCGAACAGTCCACTTATTACTACTGCCTCCTATTGGGAACTAACCCATTCACCATGTTACTCAGATTCGGCTCACCAAATTTTTATAAATCTTTAAAAGTACACATATTACAAGAGCAGGATACTAGGAACTAACTGAATTCACAAAGAATCAGTGTTTCATTTCGTTAAAACGTTGCTCTACCATGAATAACATGCTTATTACATGCGAATCCTATTGGGAACCTACTCAATTCACCATGATACTTGGATTACGTTTCTTAAAATGTTGCTCGATATTGAAAAGTAAACTCATACAAGCATGTCCCATTGGGAACTCACTGAATTCGCCTCGAAATTTTGATTCCATTCGTGAAAATTTTTCTATATCCAGAACAGTCCACTTATTACTACTGCGGCATATTGGGAACTAACCGAATTCACCATGTTACCCATATTCGGCTCACTAAATTTTTATAAATCTTGAAAAGTACACATATTACAAGAGCAGGCTACTAGGAACTAACTGAATTCACAAAGAAACAGTGTTTCAGTTTGTTAAAACGTTGCTCTATCTTGAATAACAAGCTTATTACATGCGAATCCTATTGGGAACCTACTCAATTCGCCATTATACTTGGATTCCGTTCCTTAAAATGTTGCTCGATATTGAAAAGCAAACTCATACAAGCATGTCCCATTGGGAACTCACTGAATTCGCCTAGAAATTTTGATTCCATTCGTGAAAATTTTTCTATATCCCGAAAGGTCCACTTATTACTACTGCGGTCTATTGGGAACTAACCGAATTCACCATGTTACTCAGATTCGGCTCACCAAATTTTTATAAATCTTGAAAAGTACACATATTACAAGAGCAGGCTACTAGGAACTAACTGAATTCGCAAAGAAACAGTGTTTCAGTTCGTTAAAACGTTGCTCTATCTTGAATAAAATGTTATTACATGCGAATCCTATTGGGAAACTACTCAATTCACCATGATACTTGGATTCCGTTCCATAAAATGTTGCTCGATATTGAAAAGCAAACTCATACAAGTAGTCCCATTGGGAACTAACTGAATTCCCCTAGAAATTTTGATTCCATTCGTGAAAATTTTTCTATATCCCGAACAGTCCACTTATTACTACTGCCGCCTATTGGGAACTAACCGAATTCACCAGGTTACTCAGATTCGGCTCACCAAATTTTTATAAATCTTGCAAAGTACACATATTACAAGAGCAGGCTACTAGGAACTAACTGAATTCACAAAGAAATAGTGTTTCAGTTCGTTAAAACGTTGCTCTATCTTGAATAACAAGCTTATTACATGCGAATCCTATTGGGAACCTACTCAATTCGCAATGATACTGGGATTCCGTTCCTTAAAATGTTGCTCGATATTGAAAAGCAAACTCATACAAGCATGTCCCATTGGGAACTCACTGAATTCGCCAAGAAATTTTGATTCCATTCGTGAAAATTTTTCTATATCCCGAACAGTCCACTTATTACTACTGCCGCCTATTGGGAACTAACCGAATTCACCAGGTTACTCAGATTCGGCTCACCAAATTTTTATAAATCTTGAAAAGTACTCATATTACAAGAGCAGGCTACTAGGAACTAACTGAATTCACAAAGAAACAGTGTTTCAGTTCGTTAAAACGTTGCTCTATCTTGAATAACAAGCTTATTACATGCGAATCCTATTGGGAACATACTCAATTCGCAATGATACTTGGATTCCGTTCCTTAAAATGTTGCTCGATATTGAAAAGCAAACTCATACAAGCATGTCCTACTGGGAACTCAATGAATTCGCCTAGAAATTTTGATTCTATTCGTGAAAATTTTTCTATATCCCGAACAGTCCACTTGTTACTACTCCGGCCTATTGGGAACTAACCGAATTTACCATGTTACTCAGATTCGGCTAACCAAACTTTTAAAAATCTTGAAAAGTACACATATTACAAGAGCAGGCTACTAGGTACTAACTGAATTCACAAAGAAACAGTGTTTCAGTTCGTTAAAACGTTGCTCTATCTTGAATAACAAGCTTATTACATGCGAATCCTATTGGGAACCTACTCAATTCGCAATGATACTTGGATTCCGTTCCTTAAAATGTTGCTCGATATTGAAAAGCAAACTCATACAAGTAGTCCCATTGGGATCTAACTGAATTCCCCTTGAAATTTTGATTCCATTCGTGAAAATTTTTCTATATCCCGAACAGTCCACTTATTACTACTGCCCCCTATTGGGAACTAACCGAATTCACCAGGTTACTCAGATTCGGCTCACCAGATTTTTATAAATCTTGAAAAGTACACATATTACAAGAGCAGGCTACTAGGAACTAACTGAATTCGCAAAGAAACAGTGTTTCAGTTCGATAAAACATTGCTCTATCTTGAATAAAAGGTTATTACATGCTAATCCTATTGGGAAACTACTCTATTCACCATGATACTTGGATTCCGTTCCTTAAAATGTTGCTCGATATTGAAAAGCAAACTCATACAAGTAGTCCCATTGGGAACTAACTGAATTCCCCTAGAAATTTTAATTCCATTCGTGAAAATTTTTCTATATCCCGAACAGTCCACTTATTACTACAGCCGCCTATTGGGAACTAACCGAATTCACCAGGTTACTCAGATTCGGCTCACCAAATTTTTATAAATCTTTAAAAGTACACATATTACAAGAGCAGGCTACTAGGAACTAACTGAATTCACAAAGAAACAGTGTTTCAGTTCGTTAAAACGTTGCTCTATCTTGAATAACAAGCTTATTACATGCGAACCCTATTGGGAACCTACTCAATTCGCAATGATACTTGGATTCCGTTCCTTAAAATGTTGCTCGATATTGAAAAGCAAACTCATACAAGCATGTCCCATTGGGAACTCACTGAATTCGCCTAGAAATTTTGATTCCATTCGTGAAAATTTTTCTATATCCCGAACAGTCCACTTATTACTACTGCACCTACTGGGAACTAACCGAATTCACCTTGTTACTCAGATTCGGTTCACCAAATTTTTATAAATCTTTAAAAGTACACATATTACAAGAGCAGGCTACTAGGAACGAACTGAATTCACAAAGAAACAGTGTTTCAGTTCGTTAAAACGTTGCTCTATCTTGAAAAACAAGATTATTACATGCGAATCCTATTGGGAACCTACTCAATTCGCAATGATACTTGGATTCCGTTCCATAAAATGTTGCTCGATATTGAAAAGCAAACTCATACAAGCATGTCCCATTGGGAACTCACTTAATTCGCCTAGAAATTTTGATTCCATTCGTGAAAATTTTTCTATATCCCGAACAGTCCACTTATTACTACTGCCGCCTATTGGGAACTAACCGAATTCACCAGGTTACTCAGATTCGGCTCACCAAATTTTTATAAATCTTGAAAAGTAACATATTACAAGAGCAGGCTACTAGGAACTAACTGAATTCACAAAGAAACAGTGTTTCAGTTCGTGAAAACGTTGCTCTATCTTGAATAACAAGCTTATTACATGCGAATCCTATTTGGAACCTACTCAATTCACCATGATACTTGGATTCTGTTCCTTAAAATGTTGCTCGATAATGAAAAGCAAACTCATACAAGCATGCCCATTGGGAAATCACTGAATTCGCCTCGAAATTTTGATTCCATTCGTGAAAATTTTTATATATCCCGAACAGTCCTTATTACTACTGCAGCCTATTGGGAACTAACCGAATTCACCATGTTACTCAGATTCGGCTCACCAAATTTTTATAAATCTTTAAAAGTACACATATTACAAGAGCAGGATACTAGGAACTAACTGAATTCACAAAGAAACAGTGTTTCAGTTCGATAAACGTTGCTCTACCTTGAATAACAAGCTTATTACATGCGAATCCTATTAGGAACCTACTCAATTCACCATGATACTTGGATTCCGTTCCTTAAAATGTTGCTCGATATTGAAAAGCAAACTCATACAAGCATGTCCCATTGGGAACTCACTGAATTCGCCTCGAAATTTTGATTCCATTCGTGAAAATTTTTCTATATCCCGAACAGTCCACTTATTACTACTGCGGCCTATTGGGAACTAACCGAGTTCACCATGTTACTCAGATTCGGCTCACCAAATATTTATAAATCTTGAAAAGTACACATATTACAAGAGCAGGCTACTAGGAACTAACTGAATTCACAAACAAACCGTGTTTCAGTTCGTTAAAATTTTGCTCTATCTTGAATAACAAACTTATTACATGCGAATCTTATTGGGAACCTACTCAATTCGCAATGATACTTGGATTCCGTTCCTTAAAATGTTGCTCGATATTGAAAAGCAAACTCATACAAGCATGTCCCACTGGGAACTCAATGAATTCGCCTAGAAATTTTGATTCCATTCGTGAAAATTTTTCTATATCCCGAACAGTCCACTTATTACTACTGCCGCCTATTGGGAACAACCGAATTCACCAGGTTACTGAGATTCGGCTCACCAAACTTTTAAAAATCTTTAAAAGTACACATATTACAAGGGCAGGCTACTAGGAACTAACTGAATTCACAAAGAAACAGTGTTTCAGTTCGTTAAAACGTTGCTCTATCTTGAATAACAAGCTTATTACATGCGAATCCTATTGGGAACCTACTCAATTCGCAATGATACTTGGATTCCGATCCTTAAAATTTTGCTCGATATTGAAAAGCAAACTCATACAAGCATGTCCCATTGGGAACTGACTGAATTCGCCTAGAAATTTTGATTCCATTCGTGAAAATTTTTCTATATCCCGAACAGTCCACTTATTACTACTGCCCCCTATTGGGAACTAACCGAATTCACCAGGTTACTCAGATTCGGCTCACCAGATTTTTATAAATCTTGAAAAGTACACATATTACAAGAGCAGGCTACTAGGAACTAACTGAATTCACAAAGAAACAGTGTTTCAGTTCGTGAAAACGTTGCTCTATCTTGAATAACAAGTTTATTACATGCGAATCCTATTGGGAACCTACTCAATTCACCATGATACTTGGATTCGGTTTCTAATAATGTTGCTCGATAATGAAAAGCAAACTCATACAAGCATGCCCATTGGGAACTCACTGAATTCGCCTCGAAATTTTGATTCCATTCGTGAAAATTTTTCTATATCCCGAACAGTCCACTTATTACTACTGCCTCCTATTGGGAACTAACCCATTCACCATTTTACTCAGATTCGGCTCACCAAATTTTTATAAATCTTTAAAAGTACACATATTACAAGAGCAGGATACTAGGAACTAACTGAATTCACAAAGAATCAGTGTTTCATTTCGTTAAAACCTTGCTCTACCTTGAATAACATGCTTATTACATGCGAATCCTATTGGGAACCTACTCAATTCACCATGATACTTGGATTCCGTTCCTTAAAATGTTGCTCAATATTGAAAAGCAAACTCATACAAGCATGACCCATTGGGAACTCACTGAATTTGCCTCGAAATTTTGATTCCATTCGTGAAAATTTTTCTATATCCAGAACAGTCCACTTATTACTACTGCGGCCTATTGGGAACTAACCGAATTCACCATGTTACCCATATTCGGCTCACTAAATTTTTATAAATCTTGAAAAGTACACATATTACAAGAGCTGGCTACTAGGAACTAACTGAATTCACAAAGAAACAGTGTTTCAGTTCGTTAAAACGTTGCTCTATCTTGAATAACAAGCTTATTACATGCGAATCATATTGGGAACCTACTCAATTCGCAATGATACTTGGATTCCGTTCCATAAAATGTTGCTCGATATTGAAAAGCAAACTCATACAAGCATGACCCATTGGGAACTCACTGAATTCGCCTCGAAATTTTGATTCCATTCGTGAAAATTTTTCTATATCCAGAACAGTCCACTTATTACTACTGCGGCCTATTGGGAACTAACCGAATTCACCATGTTACCCATATTCGGCTCACTAAATTTTTATAAATCTTGAAAAGTACACATATTACAAGAGCTGGCTACGCGGAACTAACTGAATTCACAAAGAAACAGTGTTTCAGTTCGTTAAAACGTTGCTCTATCTTGAATAACAAGCTTATTACATGCGAATCCTATTGGGAACCTACTCAATTCACAATGATACTTGGATTCCGTTCCTTAAAATGTTGCTCGATATTGAAAAGCAAACTCGTACAAGCATGTCCTACTGGGAACTCAATGAATTCGCCTAGAAATTTTGATTCTATTCGTGAAAATTTTTCTATATCCCGAACAGTCCACTTATTAATACTCCTGCCTATTGGGAACTAACCGAATTTACCATGTTACTCAGATTCGGCTAACCAAACTTTTAAAAATCTTGAAAAGTACACATATTACAAGAGCAGGCTACTAGGAACTAACTAAATTCACTAAGAAACAGTGTTTCAGTTCGTTAAAACGTTGCTCTATCTTGAATAACAAGCTTATTACATGCGAATCCTATTGGGAAACTACTCAATTCGCAATGATACTTGGATTCCGTTCCTTAAAATATTGCTCGATATTGAAAAGCAAACTCATACAAGCATGTCCCATTGGGAACTCAGTGAATTCGCCTAGAAATTTTGATTCCATTCGTGAAAATTTTTCTATATCCAAAACAGTCCACTTATTACTACTGCGGCCTATTGGGAACTAACCGAGTTCACCATGTTACTCAGATTCGGCTCACCAAATTTTTATAAATCTTGAAAAGTACACATATTACAAGAGCAGGCTACTAGGAACTAACTGAATTCACAAAGAAACAATGTTTCAGTTCGTTAAAATTTTGCTCTATCTTGAATAACAAACTTATTACATGCGAATCTTATTGGGAACCTACTCAATTCGCAATGATACTTGGATTCCGTTCCTTAAAATGTTGCTCGATATTGAAAAGCAAACACATACAAGCATGTCCCACTGGGAACTCAATGAATTAGCCTAGAAATTTTGATTCCATTCGTGAAAATTTTTCTATATCCCGAACAGTCCACTTATTACCCCTGCCGCCTATTGGGAATAACCGAATTCACCAGGTTACTGAGATTCGGCTCACCAAACTTTTAAAAATCTTTAAAAGTACACATATTACAAGGGCAGGCTACTAGGAACTAACTGAATTCACAAAGAAACAGTGTTTTAGTTTGTTAAAACGTTGCTCTATCTTGAATAACAAGCTTATTACATGCGAATCCTATTGGGAACCTACTCAATTCGCAATGATACTTGGATTCCGATCCTTAAAATGTTGCTCGATATTGAAAAGCAAACTCATACAAGCATGTCCCATTGGGAACTCACTGAATTCGCCTAGAAATTTTGATTCCATTCGTGAAAATTTTTCTATATCACGAACAGTCCACTTATTACTACTGCCGCCTATTGGGAACTAACCCAATTCACCAGGTTACTCAGATTCGGCTCACCAAATTTTTATAAATCTTGAAAAGTACACATATTACAAGAGCAGGCTACTAGGAACTAACTGAATTCACAAAGAAACAGTGTTTCAGTTCGTTAAAACGTTGCTCTATCTTGAATAACAAGCTTATTACATGCGAATCCTATTGGGAACCTACTCAATTCGCAATGATACTTGGATTCCGTTCCATAAAATGTTGCTCGATATTGAAAAGCAAACTCATACAAGCATGTCCCATTGGGAACTCACTGAATTCCCCTAGAAATTTTGATTCCATTCGTGAAAATTTTTCTATATCCCGAACAGTCCACTTATTACTACTGCGGCCTATTGGGAACTAACCGAATTCACCATGTTACTCAGATTCGGCTAACCAAGTTTTTATAAATCTTTAATAGTACACATATTACAAGAGCAGGCTACTAGGAACTAACTGAATTCACAAAGAAACAGTGTTTCAGTTCGTTAAAACGTTGCTCTATCTTGAATAACAAGCTTATTACATGCGAATCCTATTGGGAACCTACTCAATTCGCAATGATACTTGGATTCCGTTCCTTAAAATGTTGCTCGATATTGAAAAGCAAACTAATACAAGCATATCCCATTGGGAACTCACTGAATTCGCCTCGAAAATTTGATTCCATTCATGAAAATTTTCTATATCCCGAACATTCCACTTATTACTACTACGGCCTATTGGGAACTAACCGAATTCACCATGTTACTCAGATTCGGCTCACCAAATTTTTATAAATCTTTAAAAGTACACATATTACAAGAGCAGGCTACTAGGAACTAACTGAATTCACAAAGAAACAGTGTTTCAGTTCGTTAAAACGTTGCTCTATCTTGAATAACAAGCTTATTACATGCGAATCCTATTGGGAACCTATTCAATTCGCAATGATACTTGGATTCCGTTCCTTAAAATGTTGCTCGATATTGAAAAGCAAACTCATACAAGCATGTCCTACTGGGAACTCAATGAATTCGCCTAGAAATTTTGATTCTATTCCTGAAAATTTTTCTATATCCCCTACAGTCCACTTATTACTACTCCGGCCTATTGGGAACTAACCGAATTTACCATGTTACTCAGATTCGGCTAACCAAACTTTTAAAAATCTTGAAAAGTACACATATTTCAAGAGCAGGCTACTAGGAACTAACTGAATTCACAAAGAAACAGTGTTTCAGTTCGTTAAAACGTTGCTCTATCTGAATAACAAGCTTATTACATGCGAATCCTATTGGGAACCTACTCAATTCGCAATGATACTTGGATTCCGTTCCTTAAAATGTTGCTCGATATTGAAAAGCAAACTATACAAGCATGTCCCATTGGGAACTCACATAATTCGCCTAGAAATTTTGATTCCATTCGTGAAAATTTTTCTATATCCCGTACAGTCCACTTATTACTACTGCCGCCTATTGGGAACTAACCGAATTCACCAGGTTACTCAGATTCGGCTCACCAGATTTTTATAAATCTTGAAAAGTACACATATTACAAGAGCAGGCTACTAGGAACTAACTGAATTCGCAAAGAAACAGTGTTTCAGTTCGTTAAAACGTTGCTCTATCTTGAATAAAAGGTTATTACATGCGAATACTATTGGGAAACTACTCAATTCACCATGATACTTGGATTCCGTTCCTTAAAATGTTGCTCGATATTGAAAAGCAAACTCATACAAGTAGTCCCATTGGGAACTAACTGAATTCCCCTAGAAATTTTAATTCCATTCGTGAAAATTTTTCTATATCCCGAACAGTCCACTTATTACTACTGCCGCCTATTGGGAACTAACCGAATTCACCAGGTTACTCAGATTCGGCTCACCAAATTTTTATAAATCTTGCAAAGTACACGTATTACAAGAGCAGGCTACTAGGAACTAACTGAATTCACAAAGAAATAGTGTTTCAGTTCGTTAAAACGTTGCTCTATCTTGAATAACAAGCTTATTACATGCGAATCCTATTGTGAACCTACTCAATTCGGAATTATACTTGGATTCCGTTCCTTAAAATGTTGCTCGATATTGAAAAGCAAACTCATACAAGCATGTCCCATTGGGAACTCACTGAATTCGCCTAAAAATTATGATTCCATTCGTGAAAATTTTTCTATATCACGACAGTCCACTTATTACTACTGCCGCCTATTGGGAACTAACCCAATTCACCAGGTTACTCAGATTCGGCTCACCAAATTTTTATAAATCTTGAAAAGTACACATATTACAAGAGCAGGCTACTAGGAACTAACTGAATTCACAAAGAAACAGTGTTTCAGTTCGTTAAAACGTTGCTCTATCTTGAATAACAAGCTTATTACATGCGAATCCTATTGGAAACCTACTCAATTCGCAATGATACTTGGATTCCGTTCCATAAAATGTTGCTCGATATTGAAAAGCAAACTCATACAAGCATGTCCCATTGGGAACTCACTGAATTCGCCTCGAAATTTTGATTCCATTCGTGAAAATTTTTCTATATCCAGAAGAGTCCACTTATTACTACTGCGGCATATTGGGAACTAACCGAATTCACCATGTTACCCATATTCGGCTCACTAAATTTTTATAAATCTTGAAAAGTACACATATTACAAGAGCAGGCTACTAGGAACTAACTGAATTCACAAAGAAACAGTGTTTCAGTTCGTTAAAACGTTGCTCAATCTTGAATAACAAGCTTATTACATGCGAATCCTATTGGGAACCTACTCAATTCGCAATGATACTTGGATTCCGTTCCTTAAAATGTTGCTCGATATTGAAAAGCAAACTCATACAAGCATGTCCCATTGGGAACTCACATAATTCGCCTAGAAATTTTGATTCCATTCGTGAAAATTTTTCTATATCCCGAACAGTCCACTTATTACTACTGCCCCCTATTGGGAACTAACCGAATTCACCAGGTTACTCAGATTCGGCTCACCAGATTTTTATAAATCTTGAAAAGTACACATATTACAAGAGCAGGCTACTAGGAACTAACTGAATTCGCAAAGAAACAGTGTTTCAGTTCGTTAAAATGTTGCTCTATCTTGAATAAAAGGTTATTACATTCGAATCCTATTGGGAAACTACTCAATTCACCATGATACTTGGATTCCGTTCCTTAAAATGTTGCTCGATATTGAAAAGCAAACTCATACAAGTAGTCCCATTGGGAACTAACTGAATTCCCCTAGAAATTTTAATTCCATTCGTGAAAATTTTTCTATATCCCGAACAGTCCACTTATTACTACTGCCGCCTATTGGGAACTAACCGAATTCACCAGGTTACTCAGATTCGGCTCACCAAATTTTTATAAATCTTGCAAAGTACACATATTACAAGAGCAGGCTACTAGGAACTAACTGAATTCACAAAGAAATAGTGTTTCAGTTCGTTAAAACGTTGCTCTATCTTGAATAACAAGCTTATTACATGCGAATCCTTTTGGGAACCTACTCAATTCGCAATGATACTTGGATTCCGTTCCTTAAAATGTTGCTCGATATTGAAAAACAAACTCATACAAGCATGTCCCATTGGGAACTCACTGAATTCGCCTAGAAATTTTGATTCCATTTTTGAAAATTTTTCTATATCACGAACAGTCCACTTATTACTACTGCCGCCTATTGGGAACTAACACAATTCACCAGGTTACTCAGATTCGGCTCACCAAATTTTTATAAATCTTGAAAAGTACACATATTACAAGAGCAGGCTACTAGGAACTAACTGAATTCACAAAGAAACAGTGTTTCAGTTCGTTAAAACGTTGCTCTATCTTGAATAACAAGCTTATTACATGCGAATCCTATTGGGAACCTACTCAATTCGCAAAGATACTTGGATTCCGTTCCTTAAAATGTTCCTCGATATTGAAAAGCAAACTCATACAAGCATGTCCCACTGAGAAGTCAATGAATCCGCCTAGAAATTTTGATTCCATTCGTGAAATTTTTTCTATATCCCGAACAGTCCACTTATTACTACTGCACATATTGGGAACTAACCGAATTCACCATGTTACTCAGATTCGGTTCACCAAATTTTTATAAATCTTTAAAAGTACACATATTACAAGAGCAGGCTACTAGGAACGAACTGAATTCACAAAGAAACAGTGTTTCAGTTCGTTAAAACGTTGCTCTATCTTGAAAAACAAGCTTATTACATGCGAATCCTTTTGGGAACCTACTCAATTCGCAATGATACTTGGATTCCGTTCCATAAAATGTTGCTCGATATTGAAAAGCAAACTCATACAAGCATGACCCATTGGGAACTCACTGAATTTGCCTCGAAATTTTGATTCCATTCGTGAAAACTTTTCTATATCCAGAAGAGTCCACTTATTACTACTGTGGCCTATTGGGAACTAACCGAATTCACCATGTTACCCATATTCGGCTCACAAAATTTTTATAAATCTTGAAAAGTACACATATTACAAGAGCAGGCTACTAGGAACTAACTGAATTCACAAAGAAACAGTGTTTCAGTTCGTTAAAACGTTGCTCAATCTTGAATAACAAGCTTATTACATGCGAATCCTATTGGGAACCTACTCAATTCGCAATGATACTTGGATTCCGTTCCTTAAAATGTTGCTCGATATTGAAAAGCAAACTCATACAAGCATGTCCCATTGGGAACTCACTGAATTCGCATCGAAATTTTGATTCCATTCATGAAAATTTTCTATATCCCGAACAGTCCACTTATTACTACTGCGGCCTATTGGGAACTAACCGAATTCCCCATGTTACTCAGATTCGGCTAACCAAACTTTTAAAAATCTTGAAAAGTACACATATTACAAGAGCAGGCTACTAGGAACTAACTGAATTCACAAAGAAACAGTGTTTCAGTTCGTTAAAACGTTGCTCTATCTTGAATAACAAGCTTATTACATCCGAATCCTATTGGGAACATACTCAATTCGCCAAGATACTTGGATTCCGTTCCTTAAAATGTTGCCTGATATTGAAAAGCAAACTCATACAAGCATGTCCCATTGGGAACTCACTGAAATCGCCTAGAAATTTTGATTGTATTCGTGAAAATTTTTCTATATCCCGAACAGTACATTTATTACTACTGTGGCCTATTGGGAACTAACCGAATTCACATGTTACTCAGATTCGGCTCACCAAATTTTTATAAATCTTTAAAAGTACATATATTACAAGAGCAGGCTACTATGAACTAACTGAATTCACAAAGAAACAGTGTTTCAGTTCTTTAAAACGTTGCTCTATCTTGAATAACAAGCTTATTACATGCGAATCCTATTGGGAACCTATTCAATTTACCATGATACTTAGAGTCCGTTCCTTAAAATGTTGCTCGATAATGAAAAGCAAACTCATACAAGCATGACCATTGGGAACTCACTGTTTTCGCCCAGAAATTTTGATTCCATTCGTGAAAATTTTTCTATATACCGAACAGTCCACTTATTACTACTGCGGCCTATTGGGAGGTAACCGAATTCACCATGTTACTCAGATTCGGCTCACCAAATTTTTATAAATCTTTAAAAGTACACATATTACAAGAGCAGGCTACTGGAACTAACTGAATTCACAAAGAAACAGTGTTTCAGTTCGTTAAAACGTTGCTCTATCTTGAATAACAAGCTTATTACATGCGAATCCTTTTTTGAACCTACTCAATTCGCAATGATACTTGGATTCCGTTCCTTAAAATGTTGCTCGATATTGAAAAGCAAACTCATACAAGCATGTCCCATTGGGAACTCACTGAATTCGCCTAGAAATTTTGATTCCATTCGTGAAAATTTTTCTACATCCCGAACAGTCCACTTATTACTACTGCGGCCTATTGGGAACTAACCGAATTCACCATGTTACTCAGTTTCGGCTGACCAAATTTTTATAAATCTTGAAAAGTACACATATTACAAGAGCAGGCTACTAGGAACTAACTGAATTCACAAAGAAACAGTGTTTCAGTTCGTTAAAACGTTGCTCTATCTTGAATAACAAGCTTATTACATGCGAATCCTATTGGGAACCTACTCAATTCGCCATGATACTTGGATTCCGTTCCTTAAAATGTTGCTCGATATTGAAAAGCAAACTCATACAAGCATGTCCCATTGGGAACTCACTGAATTCGCCTAGAAATTTTGATTCCATTCGTGAAAATTTTTCTATATCCCGAACAGTCCACTTATTACTACTGCCCCCTATTGGGAACTAAGCGAATTCAACAGGTTACTCAGATTCGGCTCACCAAATTTTTATAAATCTTGAAAAGTAACATATTACAAGAGCAGGCTACTAGGAACTAACTGAATTCACAAAGAAACAGTGTTTCAGTTCGTGAAAACGTTGCTCTATCTTGAATAACAAGCTTATTACATGCGAATCCTATTTGGAACCTACTCAATTCACCATGATACTTGGATTCGGTTTCTTATAATGTTGCTCGATAATGAAAAGCAAACTCATACAAGCATGCCCATTGGGAACTCACTGAATTCGCCTCGAAATTTTGATTCCATTCGTGAAAATTTTTATATATCCCGAACAGTCTTTATTACTACTGCAGCCTATTGGGAACTAACCGAATTATCCAGGTTACTCAGATTCGGCTCACCAGATTTTTATAAATCTTTAAAAGTACACATATTACAAGAGCAGGATACTAGGAACTAACTGAATTCACAAAGAAACAGTGTTTCAGTTCGTTAAAACGTTGCTCTACCTTGAATAACAAGCTTATTACATGCGAATCCTATTGGGAACCTACTCAATTCGCCATGATACTTGGATTCCGTTCCTTAAAATGTTGCTCGATATGGAAAAGCAAACTCATACAAGCATGTCCCATTGGGAACTCAGTGAATTCGCCTAGATATTTTGATTCCATTCGTGAAAATTTTTCTATATCCCGAACAGTCCACTTATTACTACTGCCGCCTATTGGGAACTAACCGAGTTCACCATGTTACTCAGATTCGGCTCACCAAATTTTTATAAATCTTGCAAAGTACACATATTACAAGAGCAGGCTACTAGGAACTAACTGAATTCACAAACAAACAGTGTTTCAGTTCGTTAAAACGTTTCTCTATCTTGAATAACAAACTTATTACATGCGAATCTTATTGGGAACCTAATCAATTTGCAATGATACTTGGATACCGTTCCTTAAAATGTTGCTCGATATTGAAAAGCAAACTCATACAAGCATGTCCCACTGGGAACTCAAAGAATTCGCCTAGAAATGTTGATTCCATTCATGAAAATTTTTCTATATCCCGAACAGTCCACTTATTACTACTGCCGCCTGTTGGGAACAACCGAATTCACCAGGTTACTGAGATTCGGCTCACCAAACTTTTAAAAATCTTTAAAAGTACACATATTACAAGGGCAGGCTACTAGGAACTAACTGAATTCACAGAGAAACAGTGTTTCAGTTCGTTAAAACGTTGCTCTATCTTGAATAACAAGCTTATTACATGCGAATCCTATTGGGAACCTACTCAATTCGCAATGATACTTGGATTCCGATCCTTAAAATGTTGCTCGATATTGAAAAGCAAACTCATACAAGCATGTCCCATTGGGAACTGACTGAATTCGCCTAGAAATTTTTATTCCATTCGTGAAAATTTTTCTATATCCCGAACAGTTCACTTATTACTACTGCCCCCTATTGGGAACTAACCGAATTCACCAGGTTACTCAGATTCGGCTCACCAGATTTTTATAAATCTTGAAAAGTACACATATTACAAGAGCAGGCTACTAGGAACTAACTGAATTCACAAAGAAACAGTGTTTCAGTTCGTGAAAACGTTGCTCTATCTTGAATAACAAGCTTATTACATGCGAATCCAATTGGGAACCTACTCAATTCACCATGATACTTGGATTCGGTTTCTAATAATGTTGCTCGATAATGAAAAGCAAACTCATACAAGCATGCCCATTGGGAACTCACTGAATTCGCCTCGAAATTTTGATTCCATTCGTGAAAATTTTTCTATATCCCGAACAGTCCACTTATTACTACTGCCTCCTATTGGGAACTAACCCATTCACCATGTTACTCAGATTCGGCTCTCCAAATTTTTATAAATCTTCAAAAGTACACATATTACAAGAGCAGGCTACTAGGAACTAACTGAATTCACAAAGAAACAGTGTTTCAATTCGTTAAAACGTTGCTCTATCTTGAATAACAAACTTATTACATGCGAATCTTATTGGGAACCTACTCAATTCACCATGATACTTTGATTCCGTTCCTTAAAATTTTGCTCGATATTGAAAAGCAAACTCATACAAGCATGTCCCACTGGGAACTCAATGAATTCGCCTAGAAATTTTGATTCCATTCGTGAAAATTTTTCTATATCCCGAACAGTCCACTTATTACTACTGCCGCCTATTGGGAACTAACCGAATTCACCAGGTTACTCAGATTCGGCTCACCAAATTTTTATAAATCTTGAAAAGTACATATATTACAAGAGCAGGCTACTAGGAACTAACTGAATTCACAAAGAAACAGTGTTTCAGTTCGTTAAAACGTTGCTCTATCTTGAATAACAAGCTTATTACATGCGAATCCTATTGGGAACCTACACAATTCGCAATGATACTTGGATTCCGTTCCTTAAAATGTTGCTCGATATTGAAAAGCAAACTCATACAAGCATGTCCCATTGGGAACTCACTGAATTCGCCTCGAAATTTTGATTCCATTCGTGAAAATTTTTCTATATCCCGAACAATCCACTTATTACTACTGCGGCCTATTGGGAACTAACCGAATTCACCATGTTACTCAGATTCGGCTCAACAAATTTTTATAAATCTTTAAAAGTACACATTTTACAAGAGCAGGCTACTAGGAACTAACTGAATTCACAAAGAAACAGTGTTTCAGTTCGTTAAAACGTTGCTCTATCTTGAATAACAAGCTTATTACATGCGAATCCTATTGGAAACCTACTCAATTCGCAATGATACTTGGATTCCGTTCCTTAAAATGTTGCTCGATATTGAAAAGCAAACTCATACAAGCATGTCCCATTGGAAACTCACGGAATTCGCCTCGAAATTTTGATTCCATTCGTGAAAATTTTTCTATATCACGAACAGTCCACTTATTACTACTGCCGCCTATTGGGAACTAACACAATTCACCAGGTTACTCAGATTCGGCTCACCAAATTTTTATAAATCTTGAAAAGTACACATATTACAAGAGCAGGCTACTAGGAACTAACTGAATTCACAGAGAAACAGTGTTTCAGTTCGTTAAAACGTTGCTCTATCTTGAATAACAAGCTTATTACATGCGAATCCTATTGGGAACCTACTCAATTCGCAATGATACTTGGATTCCGTTCCTTAAAATGTTGCTCGATATTGAAAAACAAACTCATACAAGCATGTCCCATTGGGAACTCACTGAATTCGCCTAGAAATTTTGATTCCATTCGTGAAAATTTTTCTATATCACGAACAGTCCACTTATTACTACTGCCGCCTATTGGGAACTAACACAATTCACCAGGTTACTCAGATTCGGCTCACCAAATTTTTATAAATCTTGAAAAGTACACATATTACAAGAGCAGGCTACTAGGAACTAACTGAATTCACAAAGAAACAGTGTTTCAGTTCGTTAAAACGTTGCTCTATCTTGAATAACAAGCTTATTACATGCGAATCCTATTGGGAACCTACTCAATTCGCAAAGATACTTGGATTCCGTTCCTTAAAATGTTGCTCGATATTGAAAAGCAAACTCATACAAGCATGTCCCACTGAGAACTCAATGAATCCGCCTAGAAATTTTGATTCCATTCGTGAAATTTTTTCTATATCCCGAACAGTCCACTTATTACTACTGCACATATTGGGAACTAACCGAATTCACCATGTTACTCAGATTCGGTTCACCAAATTTTTATAAATCTTTAAAAGTACACATATTACAAGAGCAGGCTGCTAGGAACGAACTGAATTCACAAAGAAACAGTGTTTCAGTTCGTTAAAACGTTGCTCTATTTTGAAAAACAAGCTTATTACATGCGAATCCTATTGGGAACCTACTCAATTCGCAATGATACTTGGATTCCGTTCCATAAAATGTTGCTCGATATTGAAAAGCAAACTCATACAAGCATGACCCATTGGGAACTCACTGAATTCGCCTCGAAATTTTGATTCCATTCGTGAAAATTTTTCTATATCCAGAACAGTCCACTTATTACTACTGCGGCCTAGTGGGAACTAACCGAATTCACCATGTTACCCATATTCGGCTCACTAAATTTTTATATCTTGAAAAGTACACATATTACAAGAGCTGGCTACTAGGAACTAACTGAATTCACAAAAAACAGTTTTCAGTTCGTTAAAACGTTGCTCTATCTTGAATAACAAGCTTATTACATGCGAATCCTATTGGGAACCTACTCAATTCGCAATGATACTTGGATTCCGTTCCTTAAAATGTTGGTCGATATTGAAAAGCAAACTCATACAAGCATGTCCTACTGGGAACTCATGAATTCGCCTAGAAATTTTGATTCTATTCGTGAAAATTTTTCTATATCCCGAACAGTCCACTTATTACTACTGCCCCCTATTGGGAACTAACCGAATTCAACAGGTTACTCAGATTCGGCTCACCAAATTTTTATAAATCTTGAAAAGTAACATATTACAAGAGCAGGCTACTAGGAACTAACTGAATTCACAAAGAAACAGTGTTTCAGTTCGTGAAAACGTTGCTCTATCTTGAATAACAAGCTTATTACATGCGAATCCTATTGGGAACCTACCCAATTCGCAATGATACTTGGATTCCGTTCCTTAAAATGTTACTCGATATTGAAAAGCAAACTCATACAAGCATGTCCCACTGAGAACTCAATGAATCCGCCTAGAAATTTTGATTCCATTCGTGAAATTTTTTCTATATCCCGAACAGTCCACTTATTACTACTGCACATATTGGGAACTAACCGAATTCACCATGTTTCTCAGATTCGGTTCACCAAATTTTTATAAATCTTTAAAAGTACACATATTACAAGAGCAGGCTACTAGGAACGAACTGAATTCACAAAGAAACAGTGTTTCAGTTCGTTAATACGTTGCTCTATCTTGAAAAACAAGCTTATTACATGCGAATCCTATTGGGAACCTACTCAATTCACCATGATACTTGGATTCGGTTTCCTATAATGTTGCTCGATAATGAAAAGCAAACTCATACAAGCATGCCCATTGGGAACTCACTGAATTCGCCTCGAAATTTTGATTCCATTCGTGAAAATTTTTATATATCCCGAACAGTCCTTATTACTACTGCAGCCTATTGGGAACTAACCGAATTCACCATGTTACTCAGATTCGGCTCACCAAATTTTTATAAATCTTTAAAAGTACACATATTACAAGAGCAGGAAACTAGGAACTAACTGAATTCACAAAGAAACAGTGTTTCAGTTCGTTAAAACGTTGCTCTACCTTGAATAACAAGCTTATTACATGCGAATCCTATTGGGAACCTACTCAATTCACCATGATACTTGGATTCCGTTCCTTAAAATGTTGCTCGATATGGAAAAGCAAACTCATACAAGCATGTCCCATTGGGAACTCAGTGAATTCGCCTAGAAATTTTGATTCCATTCGTGAAAATTTTTCTATATCCCGAACAGTCCACTTATTACTACTGCGGCCTATTGGGAACTAACCGAGTTCACCATGTTACTCAGATTCGGCTCACCAAATTTTTATAAATCTTGAAAAGTACACATATTACAAGAGCAGGCTACTAGGAACTAACTGAATTCACAAACAAACAGTGTTTCAGTTCGTTAAAATGTTGCTCTATCTTGAATAACAAACTTATTACATGCGAATCTTATTGGGAACCTAATCAATTTGCAATGATACTTGGATTCCGTTCCTTAAAATGTTGCTCGATATTGAAAAGCAAACTCATACAAGCATGTCCCACTGGGAACTCAATGAATTCGCCTAGAAATTTTGATTCCATTCGTGAAAATTTTTCTATATCCCGAACAGTCCACTTATTACTACTGCCGCCTGTTGGGAACAACCGAATTCACCAGGTTACTGAGATTCGGCTCACCAAACTTTTAAAAATCTTTAAAAGTACACATATTACAAGGGCAGGCTACTAGGAACTAACTGAATTCACAAAGAAACAGTGTTTCAGTTCGTTAAAACGTTGCTCTATCTTGAATAACAAGCTAATTACATGCGAATCCTATTGGGAACCTACTCAATTCGCAATGATACTTGGATTCCGATCCTTAAAATGTTGCTCAATATTGAAAAGCAAACTCATACAAGCATGTCCCATTGGGAACTGACTGAATTCGCCTAGAAATTTTGATTCCATTCGTGAAAATTTTTCTATATCCCGAACAGTTCACTTATTACTACTGCCCCCTATTGGGAACTAACCGAATTCACCAGGTTACTCAGATTCGGCTCACCAGATTTTTATAAATCTTGAAAAGTACACATATTACAAGAGCAGGCTACTAGGAACTAACTGAATTCACAAAGAAACAGTGTTTCAGTTCGTGAAAACGTTGCTCTATCTTGAATAACAAGCTTATTACATGCGAATCCTATTGGGAACCTACACAATTCGCAATGATACTTGGATTCCGTTCCTTAAAATGTTGCTCGATATTGAAAAGCAAACTCATACAAGCATGTCCCATTGGGAACTCACTGAATTCGCCTAGAAATTTTGATTCCATTCGTGAAAATTTTTCTATATCCCGAACAGTCCACTTATTACTACTGCGGCCTATTGGGAACTAACCGAATTCGCCATGTTACTCAGATTCGGCTAACCAACTTTATAAATCTTTAATAGTACACATATTACAAGAGCAGGCTACTAGGAACTAACTGAATTCACAAAGAAACAGTGTTTCAGTTCGTTAAAACGTTGCTCTATCTTGAATAACAAGCTTATTACATGCGAATCCTATTGGGAATCTACTCAATTCACCATGATACTCGGATTCCGTTCCTTAAAATGTTGCTCGATATTGAAAAGCAAACTCATACAAGCATGTCCCTTTGGGAACTCACTGAATTCGCCTCGAAATTTTGATTCCATTCGTGAAAATTTTCTATATCCCGAGCATTCCACTTATTACTACTGCGGCCTATTGGGAACTAACCGAATTCACCATGTTACTCAGATTCGGATCACCAAATTTTTATAAATCTTGAAAAGTACACATATTACAAGAGCAGGCTACTAGGAACTAACTGAATTCGCAAAGAAACAGTGTTTCAGTTCGTTAAAACTTTGCTCTATCTTGAATAACAAGCTTATTACATGCGAATCCTTTTGGGAACCTACTCAATTCGCAATGATACTTGGATTCCGTTCCTTAAAATGTTGCTCGATATTGAAAAGCAAACTCATACAAGCATGTCCCATTGGGAACTCACTGAATTCGCTTAGAAATTTTGATTCCATTCGTGAAAATTTTTCTATATCCCGAACAGTCCACTTATTACTACTGCGGCCTATTGGGAACTAACCGAATTCACCATGTTGCTCAGATTCGGCTAACCAAGTTTTTATAAATCTTTAATAGTACACATATTACAAGAGCAGGCTACTAGGAACTAACTGAATTCACAAAGAAACAGTGTTTCAGTTCGTTAAAACGTTGCTCTATCTTGAATAACAAGCTTATTACATGCGAATCCTATTGGGAACCTACTCAATTCGCCATGTTACTTGGATTCCGTTCCTTAAAATGTTGCTCGATATTGAAAAGCAAACTCATACAAGCATGTACCATTGGGAACTCACTGAATTCGCCTAGAAATTTTGATTCCATTCGTGAAAATTTTTCTATATCCCGAACAGTCCACGTATTACTACTGCGGCCTATTGGGTACTAACCGAATTCACCATGTTACTCAGATTCGGCTCACCAAATTTTTATAAATCTTGAAAAGTACACATATTACAAGAGCAGGCTACTAGGAACTAACTGAATTCACAAAGAAACAGTGTTTCAGTTCGTTAAAACGTTGCTCTATCTTGAATAACAAGCTTATTACAGGCGAATCCTATTGGGAACCTACTCAATTCGCAATGATACTTGGATTCCGTTCCTTAAAATGTTGCTCGATATTGAAAAGCAAACTCATACAAGCATGTCCCATTGGGAACTCACTGAATTCGCCTAGAAATTTTTATTCCATTCGTGAAAATTTTTCTATATCCCGAACAGTCCACTTATTACTACTGCGGCCTATTGGGAACTAACCGAATTCGCCATGTTACTCAGATTCGGCTAACCAACTTTATAAATCTTTAATAGTACACATATTACAAGAGCAGGCTACTAGGAACTAACTGAATTCACAAAGAAACAGTGTTTCAGTTCGTTAAAACGTTGCTCTATCTTGAATAACAAGCTAATTACATGCGAATCCTATTGGGAACCTACACAATTCGCCATGATACTTGTATTCCGTTCCTTAAAATGTTGCTCGATATTGAAAAGCAAACTCATACAAGCATGTCCCATTGGGAACTCACTGAATTCGCCTAGAAAATTTGATTCCATTCGTGAAAATTTTTCTATATCCCGAACAGTCCACTTATTACTACTGCGGCCTATTGGGAACTAACCGAATTCACCATGTTACTCAGATTCGACTCACCAAATTTTTATAAATCTTGAAAAGTACACATATTACAAGAGCAGGCTACTAGGAACTAACTGAATTCACAAAGAAACAGTGTTTCAGTTCGTTAAAACGTTGCTCAATCTTGAATAACAAGCTTATTACATGCGAATCCTATTGGAATCTACTCAATTCACCATGATACTCGGATTCCGTTCCTTAAAATGTTGCTCGATATTGAAAAGCAAACTCATACAAGCATGTCCCATTGGGAACTCCCTGAATTCACCAAGAAAATTTGATTCCATTCGTGAAAATTTTTCTATATCCCGAACAGTCCACTTATTACTACTGCGGCCTATTGGGAACTAACCGAATTCACCACGTTACTCAGATTCGGCTCAACAAATTTTTATAAATCTTGAAAAGTACACATATTACAAGAGCAGGCTACAAGGAACTAACTGAATTCACAAAGAAAGAGTGTTTCAGTTCGTTACGTTGCTCTATCTTGAATAACAAGCTTATTACATGCGAATCCTATTGGGACCTACTCAATTCGCAATGATACTTGGATTCCGTTCCTTAAAATGTTGCTCGATATTGAAAAGCAAACTCATACAAGCATGACCCATTGGGAACTCACTGAATTCGCCTCGAAATTTTGATTCCATTCGTGAAAATTTTTCTATATCCAGAACAGTCCACTTATTACTACTGCGGCCTATTGGGAACTAACCGAATTCACCATGTTACCCATATTCGGCTCACTAAATTTTTATATCTTGAAAAGTACACATATTACAAGAGCTGGCTACTAGGAACTAACTGAATTCACAAAGAAACAGTTTTCAGTTCGTTAAAACGTTGCTCTATCTTGAATAACAAGCTTATTACATGCGAATCCTATTGGGAACCTACTCAATTCGCAATGATACTTGGATTCCGTTCCTTAAAATGTTGCTCGATATTGAAAAGCAAACTCATACAAGCATGTCCTACTGGGAACTCATGAATTCGCCTAGAAATTTTGATTCTATTCCTGAAAATTTTTCTATATCCCGAACAGTCCACTTATTACTACTGGCCCCTATTGGGAACTAACCGAATTCAACAGGTTACTCAGATTCGGCTCACCAAATTTTTATAAATCTTGAAAAGTAACATATTACAAGAGCAGGCTACTAGGAACTAACTGAATTCACAAAGAAACAGTGTTTCATTTCGTGAAAACGTTGCTCTATCTTGAATAACAAGCTTATTACATGCGAATCCTATTGGGAACCTACTCAATTCGCAATGATACTTGGATTCCGTTCCTTAAAATGTTGCTCGATATTGAAAAACAAACTCATACAAGCATGTCCCATTGGGAACTCACTGAATTCGCCTAGAAATTTTGATTCCATTCGTGAAAATTTTTCTATATCACGAACAGTCCACTTATTACTACTGCCGCCTATTGGGAACTAACACAATTCACCAGGTTACTCAGATTCGGCTCACCAAATTTGTATAAATCTTGAAAAGTACACATATTACAAGAGCAGGCTACTAGGAACGAACTGAATTCACAAAGAAACAGTGTTTCAGTTCGTTAAAACGTTGCTCTATCTTGAAAAACAAGCTTATTACATGCGAATCCTATTGGGAACCTACTCAATTCGCAATGATACTTGGATTCCGTTCCATAAAATGTTGCTCTATATTGAAAAGCAAACTCATACAAGCATGACCCATTGGGAACTCACTGAATTCGCCTCGAAATTTTGATTCCATTCGTGAAAATTTTTCTATATCCAGAACAGTCCACTTATTACTACTGCGGCCTATTGGGAACTAACCGAATTCACCATGTTACCCATATTCGGCTCACTAAATTTTTATATCTTGAAAAGTACACATATTACAAGAGCTGGCTACTAGGAACTAACTGAATTCACAAAGAAACAGTGTTTCAGTTCGTTAAAACGTTGCTCTATCTTGAATAACAAGCTTATTACATGCGAATCCTATTGGGAACCTACTCAATTCGCAATGATACTTGGATTACGTTCCTTAAAATGTTGCTCGATATTGAAAAGCAAACTCATACAAGCATGTCCTACTGGGAACTCATGAATTCGCCTAGAAATTTTGATTCTATTCGTGAAAATTTTTCTATATCCCGAACAGTCCACTTATTACTACTCCGGCCTATTGGGAACTAACCGAATTTACCATGTTACTCAGATTCGGCTAACCAAACTTTTAAAAATCTTTAAAAGTACACATATTACAAGAGCAGGCTACAAGGAACTAACTGAATTCACAAAGAAACAGTGTTTCAGTTCGTTAAAACGTTGCTCTATCTTGAATAACAAGCTTATTACATGCGAATCCTATTGGGAACCTACTCCATTCGCAATGATACTTGGATTCCGTTCCTTAAAATATTGCTCGATATTGAAAAGCAAACTCCTACAAGCATGTCCCATTGGGAACTCACTTAATTCGCCTAGAAATTTTGATTCCATTCGTGAAAATTTTTCTATATCCCGAACAGTCCACTTATTACTACTGCCCCCTATTGGGAACTAACCGAATTCAACAGGTTACTCAGATTCGGCTCACCAAATTTTTATAAATCTTGAAAAGTAACATATTACAAGAGCAGGCTACTAGGAACTAACTGAATTCACAAAGAAACAGTGTTTCAGTTCGTGAAAACGTTGCTCTATCTTGAATAACAAGCTTATTACATGCGAATCCTATTTGGAACCTACTCAATTCACCATGATACTTGGATTCGGTTTCCTATAATGTTGCTCGATAATGAAAAGCAAACTCATACAAGCATGCCCATTGGGAACTCACTGAATTCGCCTCGAAATTTTGATTCCATTCGTGAAAATTTTTATATATCCCGAACAGTCCTTATTACTACTGCAGCCTATTGGGAACTAACCGAATTCACCATGTTACTCAGATTCGGCTCACCAAATTTTTATAAATCTTTAAAAGTACACATATTACAAGAGCAGGATACTAGGAACTAACTGAATTCACAAAGAAACAGTGTTTCAGTTCGTTAAAACGTTGCTCTACCTTGAATAACAAGCTTATTACATGCGAATCCTATTGGGAACCTACTCAATTCACCATGATACTTGGATTCCGTTCCTTAAAATGTTGCTCGATATGGAAAAGCAAACTCATACAAGCATGTCCCATTGGGAACTCAGTGAATTCGCCTAGAAATTTTGATTCCATTCGTGAAAATTTTTCTATATCCCGAACAGTCCACTTATTACTACTGCGGCCTATTGGGAACTAACCGAGTTCACCATGTTACTCAGATTCGGCTCACCAAATTTTTATAAATCTTGAAAAGTACACATATTACAAGAGCAGGCTACTAGGAACTAACTGAATTCACAAACAAACAGTGTTTCAGTTCGTTAAAATGTTGCTCTATCTTGAATAACAAACTTATTACATGCGAATCTTATTGGGAACCTAATCAATTTGCAATGATACTTGGATTCCGTTCCTTAAAATGTTGCTCGATATTGAAAAGCAAACTCATACAAGCATGTCCCACTGGGAACTCAATGAATTCGCGTAGAAATTTTGATTCCATTCGTGAAAATTTTTCTATATCCCGAACAGTCCACTTATTACTACTGCCGCCTGTTGGGAACAACCGAATTCACAAGGTTACTGAGTTCGGCTCACCAAACTTTTAAAAATCTTTAAAAGTACACATATTACAAGGGCAGGCTACTAGGAACTAACTGAATTCACAAAGAAACAGTGTTTCAGTTCGTTAAAACGTTGCTCTATCTTGAATAACAAGCTAATTACATGCGAATCCTATTGGGAACCTACTCAATTCGCAATGATACTTGGATTCCGATCCTTAAAATGTTGCTCAATATTGAAAAGCAAACTCATACAAGCATGTCCCATTGGGAACTGACTGAATTCGCCTAGAAATTTTGATTCCATTCGTGAAAATTTTTCTATATCCCGAACAGTTCACTTATTACTACTGCCCCCTATTGGGAACTAACCGAATTCACCAGGTTACTCAGATTCGGCTCACCAGATTTTTATAAATCTTGAAAAGTACACATATTACAAGAGCAGGCTACTAGGAACTAACTGAATTCACAAAGAAACAGTGTTTCAGTTCGTGAAAACGTTGCTCTATCTTGAATAACAAGCTTATTACATGCGAATCCTATTGGGAACCTACACAATTCGCAATGATACTTGGATTCCGTTCCTTAAAATGTTGCTCGATATTGAAAAGCAAACTCATACAAGCATGTCCCATTGGGAACTCACTGAATTCGCCTAGAAATTTTGATTCCATTCGTGAAAATTTTTCTATATCCCGAACAGTCCACTTATTACTACTGCGGCCTATTGGGAACTAACCGAATTCGCCATGTTACTCAGATTCGGCTAACCAACTTTATAAATCTTTCATAGTACACATATTACAAGAGCAGGCTATTAGGAACTAACTGAATTCACAAAGAAACAGTGTTTCAGTTCGTTAAAACGATGCTCTATCTTGAATAACAAGCTTATTACATGCGAATCCTATTGGGAATCTACTCAATTCACCATGATACTCGGATTCCGTTCTTAAAATGTTGCTCGATATTGAAAAGCAAACTCATACAAGCATGTCCCTTTGGGAACTCACTGAATTCGCCTCGAAATTTTGATTCCATTCGTGAAAATTTTCTATATCCCGAGCATTCCACTTATTACTACTGCGGCCTATTGGGAACTAACCGAATTCACCATGTTACTCAGATTTGGATCACCAAATTTTTATAAATCTTGAAAAGTACACATATTACAAGAGCAGGCTACTAGGAACTACCTGAATTCACAAAGAAACAGTGTTTCAGTTCGTTAAAACATTGCTCTATCTTGAATAACAAGCTTATTACATGCGAATCCTTTTGGGAACCTACTCAATTCGCAATGATACTTGGATTCCGTTCCTTAAAATGTTGCTCGATATTGAAAAGCAAACTCATACAAGCATGTCCCATTGGGAACTCACTGAATTCGCTTAGAAATTTTGATTCCATTCGTGAAAATTTTTCTATATCCCGAACAGTCCACTTATTACTACTGCGGCCTATTGGGAACTAACCGAATTCACCATGTTGCTCAGATTCGGCTAACCAAGTTTTTATAAATCTTTAATAGTACACATATTACAAGAGCAGGCTACTAGGAACTAACTGAATTCACAAAGAAACAGTGTTTCAGTTCGTTAAAACGTTGCTCTATCTTGAATAACAAGCTTATTACATGCGAATCCTATTGGGAACCTACTCAATTCGCCATGTTACTTGGATTCCGTTCCTTAAAATGTTGCTCGATATTGAAAAGCAAACTCATACAAGCATGTACCATTGGGAACTCACTGAATTCGCCTAGAAATTTTGATTCCATTCGTGAAAATTTTTCTATATCCCGAACAGTCCACTTATTACTACTGCGGCCTATTGGGAACTAACCGAATTCACCATGTTACTCAGATTCGACTCACCAAATTTTTATAAATCTTGAAAAGTACACATATTACAAGAGCAGGCTACTAGGAACTAACTGAATTCAAAAAAAACAGTGTTTCAGTTCGTTAAAACGTTGCTCTATCTTGAATAACAAGCTTATTACATGTGAATCCTATTGGAATCTACTCAATTCACCATGATACTCGGATTCCGTTCCTTAAAATGTTGCTCGATATTGAAAAGCAAACTCATACAAGCATGTCCCATTGGGAACTCCCTGAATTCGCCTAGAAATTTTGATTCCATTCGTGAAAATTTTTCTATATCCCGAACAGTCCACTTATTACTACTGCGGCCTATTGGGAACTAACCGAATTCACCACGTTACTCAGATTCGGCTCAACAAATTTTTATAAATCTTGAAAAGTACACATATTACAAGAGCAGGCTACTAGGAACTAACTGAATTCACAAAGAAACAGTGTTTCAGTTCGTTAAAACGTTGCTCTATCTTGAAAAACAAGCTTATTACATGCGAATCCTATTGGGAACCTACTCAATTCGCAATGATACTTAGATTCCGTTCCTTAAAATGTTGCTCGATATTGAAAAGCAAACTCATACAAGCATGTCCCATTGGGAACTCACTGAATTCGCCCAGAAATTTTGATTCCATTCGTGAAAATTTTTCTATATCCCGAAGAGTCCACTTATTACTACTGCGGCCTATTGGGAACTAACCGAATTCGCCATGTTACTCAGATTCGGCTAACCAACTTTATAAATCTTTAATAGTACACATATTACAAGAGCAGGCTACTAGGAACTAACTGAATTCACAAAGAAACAGTGTTTCAGTTCGTTAAAACGTTGCTCTATCTTGAATAACAAGCTAATTACATGCGAATCCTATTGGGAACCTACTCAATTCGCCATGATACTTGTATTCCGTTCCTTAAAATGTTGCTCGATATTGAAAAGCAAACTCATACAAGCATGTCCCATTGGGAACTCACTGAATTCGCCTAGAAAATTTGATTCCATTCGTTAAAATTTTTCTATATCCCGAACAGTCCACTTATTACTACTGCGGCCTATTGGGCACTAACCGAATTCACCATGTTACTCAGATTCGACTCACCAAATGTTTATAAATCTTGAAAAGTACACATATTACAAGAGCAGGCTACTAGGAACTAACTGAATTCACAAAGAAACAGTGTTTAGTTCGTTAAAACGTTGCTCTATCTTGAATAACAAGCTTATTACATGCGAATCCTATTGGGAACCTATTCAATTCACCATGATACTTAGATTCCGTTCCTTAAAATGTTGCTCGATATTGAAAAGCAAACTCATACAAGCATGTCCCATTGGGAACTCACTGAATTCGCCTAGAAATTTTGATTCCTTTCGTGAAAATTTTCTATATCCCGAACAGTCCACTTATTACTACTGCGGCCTATTGGGAACTAACCGAATTCACCATGTTACTCAGATTCGGCACACCAAATTTTTATAAATCTTTAAAAGTACACATATTACAAGAGCAGGCTACTAGGAACTAACTGAATTCACAAAGAAACAGTGTTTCAGTTCGTTAAAACGTTGCTCTATCTTGAATAACAAGCCTATCACATGCGAATCCTATTAGGAATCTAAATAATTCAACATGATACTCGGATTCCGTTCCTTAAAATGTTGCTCGATATTGAAAAGCAAACTCATACAAGCATGTCCCATTGGGAACTCACTGAATTCGCCTAGAAATTTTGATTCCATTCGTGAAAATTTTTCTATATCTCGAACAGTCCACTTATTACTACTGCGGCCTATTGGGAACTAACCGAATTCACCATGTTACTCAGATTCGGCTCACCAAATTTTTATAAATCTTGAAAAGTACACATATTACATGCAAGCTACTAGGAACTAACTGAATTCACAAAGAAACAGTGTTTCAGTTCGTTAAAACGTTGCTCTATCTTGAATAACAAGCTTATTACATGCGAATCCTATTGGGAACCTACTCAATTCGCAATGATACTTGGAATCCGTTCCTTAAAATGTTGCTCGATATTGAAAAGCAAACTCATACAAGCATGTCCCATTGGGAACTCACTGAATTCGCCTAGAAATTTTGATTCCATTCGTGAAAATTTTTCTATATCCCGAACAGTCCACTTATTTCTACTGCGGCCTATTGGGAACTAACCGAATTCACCATGTTGCTCAGATTCGGCTAACCAAGTTTTTATAAATCTTTAATAGTACACATATTACAAGAGCAGGCTACTAGGAACTAACTGAATTCACAAAGAAACAGTGTTTCAGTTCGTTAAAACGTTGCTCTATCTTGAATAACAAGCTTATTACATGTGAATCCTATTGGGAACCTACTCAATTCGCAATGTTACTTGGATTCCGTTACTTAAAATGTTGCTCGATATTGAAAAGCAAACTCATACAAGCATGTACCATTGGGAACTCACTGAATTCGCCTAGAAATTTTGATTCCATTCGTGAAAATTTTTCTATATCCCGAACAGTCCACGTATTACTACTGCGGCCTATTGGGTACTAACCGAATTCACCATGTTACTCAGATTCGGCTCACCAAATTTTTATAAATCTTGAAAAGTACACATATTACAAGAGCAGGCTACTAGGAACTAACTGAATTCACAAAGAAACAGTGTTTTAGTTCGTTAAAACGTTGCTCTATATTGAATAACAAGCTTATTATATGCGAATCCTATTGGGAACCTATTCAATTCACCATGATACTTAGATTCCGTTCCTTAAAAGTTGCTCGATATTGAAAAGCAAACTCATACAAGCATGTCCCATTGGGAACAAACTGAATTCGCCTAGAAATTTTGATTCCATTTGTGAAAATTTTTCTATATCCCGAACAGTCCACTTATTACTACTGCGGCCTATTGGGAACTAACCGAATTCACCATGTTACTCAGATTCGGCTCACCAAATTTTTATAAATCTTGAAAAGTACACATATTACAAGAGCAGGCTACTAGGAACTAACTGAATTCACAAAGAAACAGTGTTTCAGTTCGTTAAAACTTTGCTCTATCTTGAATAACAAGCTTATTACATGCGAATCCTATTGGAATCTACTCAATTCACCATGATACTCGGATTCCGTTCGTAAAATGTTGCTCGATATTGAAAAGCAAACTCATACAAGCATGTCCCATTGGGAACTCCATGAATTCGCCTAGAAATTTTGATTCCATTCGTGAAAATTTTCTATATCCCGAACAGTCCACTTATTACTACTGCGGCCTATTGGGAACTAACCGAATTCACCACGTTACTCAGATTCGGCTCACCAAATTTTTATAAATCTTGAAAAGTACACATATTACAAGAGCAGGCTACTAGGAACTAACTGAATTCACAAAGAAAGAGTGTTTCAGTTCGTTAAAACGTTGCTCTATCTTGAATAACAAGCTTATTACATGCGAATCCTATTGGGACCTATTCAATTCGCAATGATACTTGGATTCCGTTCCTTAAAATGTTGCTCGATATTGAAAAGCAAACTCATACAAGCATGTCCCATTGGGAACTCACTGAATTCGCCTAGAAATTTTGATTCCATTCGTGAAAATTTTTCTATATCCCGAACAGTCCACTTATTACTACTGCGGCCTATTGGGAACTAACCGAATTCACCATGTTACTCAGATTCGGCTCACCAAATTTTTATAAATCTTTAAAAGTACACAGATTACAAGAGCAGGCTACTAGGAACTAACTGAATTCACAAAGACACAGTGTTTCAGTTCGTTAAAACGTTGCTCTATCTTGAATAACAAGCTTATTACATGCGAATCCTATTGGGAACCTACTCAATTCGCAATGATACTTAGATTCCGTTCCTTAAAAGTTGCTCGATATTGAAAAGCAAACTCATACAAGCATGTCCCATTGGGAACTCACTGAATTCGCCTAGAAATCTTGATTCCATTCGTGAAAATTTTTCTATATCCCGAACAGTCCACTTATTACTACTGCGGCCTATTGGGAACTAACCGAATTCACCATGTTACTCAGATACGGCTCACCAAATTTTTATAAATCTTGAAAAGTACACATATTACAAGAGCAGGCTACTAGGAACTAACTGAATTCACAAAGAAACAGTGTTTCAGTTCGTTAAATCGTTGCTCTATCTTGAATAACAAGCTTATTACATGCGAATCCTATTGGGAACCTACTCAATTCACCATGATACTTGGATTCCGTTCCTTAAAATGTTTCTTGATATTGAAAAGCAAGCTCATACAAGCATGTCCCATTGGGAACTCACTGAATTCGCCTAGAAATTTTGATTCCATTCGTGAAAATATTTCTATATCCCGAACAGTCCACTTATTACTACTGCGGCCTATTGGGAACTAACCGAATTCACTATGTTACTCAGATTCGGCACACCAAATTTTTATAAATCTTGAAAAGTACACATATTACAAGAGCAGGCTACTAGGAACTAACTGAATTCACAAAGAAACAGTGTTTCAGTTCGTTAAAACGTTTCTCTATCTTGAATAACAAGCTTATTACATGCGAATCCTATTGGGAACCTATTCAATTCAACATGATACTTAGATTCCGTTCCTTAAAATGTTGCTCGATATTGAAAAGCAAACTCATACAAGCATGTCCTATTGGGAACTCACTGAATTCGCCTAGAAATTTTGATTCCATTCGTGAAAATTTTTCTATATCCCGAACAGTCCACTTATTACTACTGCGGCCTATTGGGAACTAACCGAATTCACCATGTTACTCAGATTCGGCTCACCAAATTTTTATAAATCTTTAAAAGTACACAGATTACAAGAGCAGGCTACTAGGAACTAACTGAATTCACAAAGACACAGTGTTTCAGTTCGTTAAAACGTTGCTCTATCTTGAATAACAAGCTTATTACATGCGAATCCTATTGGGAACCTACTCAATTCGCAATGATACTTGGATTCCGTTCCTTAAAATGATGCTCGATATTGAAAAGCAAACTCATACAAGCATGTCCCATTGGGAACTCACTGAATTCGCCTAGAAATTTTGATTCCATTCGTGAAAATTTTTCTATATCCCGAACAGTCCACTTATTACTACTGTGGCCTATTGGGAACTAACCGAATTCACCATGTTACTCAGATTCGGCTCACCAAATTTTTATAAATCTTGAAAAGTACACATATTACAAGAGCAGGCTACTAGGAACTAACTGAATTCACAAAGAAACAGTGTTTCAGTTCGTTAAAACGTTGCTCTATCTTGAATAACAAGCTTATTACATGCGAATCCTATTGGGAACCTATTCAATTCACCATGATACTTAGATTCCGTTCCTTAAAAGTTGCTCGATATTGAAAAGCAAACTCATACAAGCATGTCCCATTGGGAACTCACTGAATTCGCCTAGAAATCTTGATTCCATTCGTGAAAATTTTTCTATATCCCGAACAGTCCACTTATTACTACTGCGGCCTATTGGGAACTAACCGAATTCACCATGTTACTCAGATTCGGCTCACCAAATTTTTATAAATCTTGAAAAGTACACATATTACAAGAGCAGGCTACTAGGAACTAACTGAATTCACAAAGAAACAGTGTTTCAGTTCGTTAAATCGTTGCTCTATCTTGAATAACAAGCTTATTACATGCGAATCCTATTGGGAACCTACTCAATTCACCATGATACTTGGATTCCGTTCCTTAAAATGTTTCTTGATATTGAAAAGCAAGCTCATACAAGCATGTCCCATTGGGAACTCACTGAATTCGCCTAGAAATTTTGATTCCATTCGTGAAAATATTTCTATATCCCGAACAGTCCACTTATTACTACTGCGGCCTATTGGGAACTAACCGAATTCACTATGTTACTCAGATTCGGCTCACCAAATTTTTATAAATCTTGAAAAGTACACATATTACAAGAGCAGGCTACTAGGAACTAACTGAATTCACAAAGAAACAGTGTTTCAGTTCGTTAAAACGTTTCTCTATCTTGAATAACAAGCTTATTACATGCGAATCCTATTGGGAACCTATTCAATTCAACATGATACTTAGATTCCGTTCCTTAAAATGTTGCTCGATATTGAAAAGCAAACTCATACGAGCATGTCCCATTGGGAACTCACTGAATTCGCCTAGAAATTTTGATTCCATTCGTGAAAATTTTTCTATATCCCGAACAGTCCACTTATTACTACTGCGGCCTACTGGGAACACACCGAATTCACCATGTTACTCAGACTCGGCTCACCAAATTTTTATAAATCTTTAAAAGTACACATATTACAAGAGCAGGCTACTAGGAACTAACTGAATTCACAAAGAAACAGTGTTTCAGTTCGTTAAAACGTTGCTCTATCTTGAATAACAAGCTAATTACATGCGAATCCTATTGGGAACCTACTCAATTCGCCATTATACTTGTATTCCGTTCCTTAAAATGTTGCTCGATATTGAAAAGCAAACTCATACAAGCATGTCCCATTGGGAACTCACTGAATTCTCCTAGAAATTTTGATTCCATTCGTGAAAAATTTTCTATATGGCGTACAGTCCACTTATTACTACTGCGGCCTATTGGGAACTAACCGAATTCACCATGTTACTCAGATTCGACTCACCAAATTTTTATAAATCTTGAAAGGACACATATTACAAGAGCAGGCTACTAGGAACTAACTGAATTCACAAAGAAACAGTGTTTCAGTTCGTTAAAACGTTGCTCTATCTTGAATAACAAGCTTATTACATGCGAATCCTATTGGGAACCTATTCAATTCGCAATGATACTTGGATTCCGTTCCTTAAAATGTTGCTCGATATTGAAAAGCAAACTCATACAAGCATGTCCCATTGGGAACTCACTGAATTCGCCTAGTAATTTTGATTCCATTCGTGAAAATTTTTCTATATCCCGAACAGTCCACTTATTACTACAGCGGCCTATTGGGAACTAACCGAATTCACAATGTTACTCAGATTCGGCTCACCAAATTTTTATAAATCTTTAATAGTACACATATTACAAGAGCAGGCTACTAGGAACTAACTGAATTCACAAAGAAACAGTGTTTCAGTTCGTTAAAACGTTGCTCTATCTTGAATAACAAGCTTATTACATGCGAATCCTATTGGGAACCTACTCAATTCGCCCTGATACTTGGATTCCGTTCCTTAAAATGTTGCTCGATATTGAAAAGCAAACTCATACAAGCATGTCCCATTGGGAACTCACTGAATTCGCCTAGAAATTTTGATTCCATTCGTGAAAATTTTTCTATATCCCGAACAGTCCACTTATTACTACTGCGGCCTATTGGGAACTAACCGAATTCACCATGTTACTCAGATTCGACTCACCAAATGTTTATAAATCTTGAAAAGTACACATATTACAAGAGCAGGCTACTAGGAACTAACTGAATTCACAAAGAAACAGTGTTTCAGTTCGTTAAAACGTTGCTCTATCTTGAATAACAAGCTTATTACATGCGAATCCTATTGGGAACCTATTCAATTCACCATGATACTTAGATTCCGTTCCTTAAAATGTTGCTCGATATTGAAAAGCAAACTCATACAAGCATGTCCCATTGGGAACTCACTGAATTCGCCTAGAAATTTTGATTCCATTCGTGAAAATTTTTCTATATCCCGAACAGTCCACTTATTATTACTGCGGCCTATTGGGAACCAACCGAATTCACCATGTTACTCAGATTCGGCTCACCAAATTTTTATAAATCTTTAAAAGTACACATATTACAAGAGCAGGCTACAAGGAACTAACTGAATTCACAAAGAAACAGTGTTTCAGTTCGTTAAAACGTTGCTCTATCTTGAATAACAAGCTTATTACATGCGAATCCTATTGGGAACCTACTCAATTCGCCATTATACTTGTATTCCGTTCCTTAAAATGTTGCTCGATATTGAAAAGCAAACTCATACAAGCATGTCCCATTGGGAACTCACTGAATTCGCCTAGAAATTTTGATTCCATTCGTGAAAATTTTTCTATATCCCGAACAGTCCACTTATTACTACTGCGGCCTATTGGGAACTAACCGAATTCACCATGTTACTCAGATTCGACTCACCAAATGTTTATAAATCTTGAAAAGTACACATATTACAAGAGCAGGCTACTAGGAACTAACTGAATTCACAAAGAAACAGTGTTTCAGTTCGTTAAAACGTTGCTCTATCTTGAATAACAAGCTTATTGCATGCGAATCCTATTGGGAACCTATTCAATTCGCAATGATACTTGGATTCCGTTCCTTAAAATGTTGCTCGATATTGAAAAGCAAACTCATACAAGCATGTCCCATTGGGAACTCACTGAATTCGCCTAGAAATTTTGATTCCATTCGTGAAAATTTTTCTATATCCCGAACAGTCCACTTATTACTACTGCGGCCTATTGGGAACTAAGCGAATTCACAATGTTACTCAGATTCGGCTCACCAAATTTTTATAAATCTTTAATAGTACACATATTACAAGAGCAGGCTACTAGGAACTAACTGAATTCACAAAGAAACAGTGTTTCAGTTCGTTAAAACGTTGCTCTATCTTGAATAACAAGCTTATTACATGCGAATCCTATTGGAACCTACTCAATTCGCCCTGATACTTGGATTCCGTTCCTTAAAATGTTGCTCGATATTGAAAAGCAAACTCATACAAGCATGTCCCATTGGGAACTCACTGAATTCGCCTAGAAATTTTGATTCCATTCGTGAAAATTTTTCTATATCCCGAACAGTCCACTTATTACTACTGCGGCCTATTGGGAACTAACCGAATTCACCATGTTACTCAGATTCGACTCACCAAATGTTTATAAATCTTGAAAAGTACACATATTACAAGAGCAGGCTACTAGGAACTAACTGAATTCACAAAGAAAGAGTGTTTCAGTTCGTTAAAACGTTGCTCTATCTTGAATAACAAGCTTATTACATGCGAATCCTATTGGGAACCTATTCAATTCGCAATGATACTTGGATTCCGTTCCTTAAAATGTTGCTCGATATTGAAAAGCAAACTCATACAAGCATGTCCCATTGGGAACTCACTGAATTCGCCTAGAAATTTTGATTCCATTCGTGAAAATTTTTCTATATCCCGAACAGTCCACTTATTACTACTGCGGCCTATTGGGAACTAACCGAATTCACAATGTTACTCAGATTCGGCTCACCAAATTTTTACAAATCTTTAATAGTACACATATTACAAGAGCAGGCTACTAGGAACTAACTGAATTCACAAAGAAAGAGTGTTTCAGTTCGTTAAAACGTTGCTCTATCTTGAATAACAAGCTTATTACATGCGAATCCTATTGGGAACCTACTCAATTCGCCCTGATACTTGGATTCCGTTCCTTAAAATGTTGCTAGATATTGAAAAGCAAACTCATACAAGCATGTCCCATTGGGAACTCACTGAATTCGCCTAGAAATTTTGATTCCATTCGTGAAAATTTTTCTATATCCCGAACAGTCCACTTATTACTACTGCGGCCTATTGGGAACTAACCGAATTCACCATGTTACTCAGATTCGACTCACCAAATTTTTATAAATCTTGAAAGGACACATATTACAAGAGCAGGCTACTAGGAACTAACTGAATTCACAAAGAAACAGTGTTTCAGTTCGTTAAAACGTTGCTCTATCTTGAATAACAAGCTTATTACATGCGAATCCTATTGGGAACCTATTCAATTCGCAATGATACTTGGATTCCGTTCCTTAAAATGTTGCTCGATATTGAAAAGCAAACTCATACAAGCATGTCCCATTGGGAACTCACTGAATTCGCCTAGAAATTTTGATTCCATTCGTGAAAATTTTTCTATATCCCGAACAGTCCACTTATTACTACTGCGGCCTATTGGGAACTAACCGAATTCACAATGTTACTCAGATTCGGCTCACCAAATTTTTATAAATCTTTAATAGTACACATATTACAAGAGCAGGCTACTAGGAACTAACTGAATTCACAAAGAAACAGTGTTTCAGTTCGTTAAAACGTTGCTCTATCTTGAATAACAAGCTTATTACATGCGAATCCTATTGGGAACCTACTCAATTCGCCCTGATACTTGGATTCCGTTCCTTAAAATGTTGCTCGATATTGAAAAGCAAACTCATACAAGCATGTCCCATTGGGAACTCACTGAATTCGCCTAGAAATTTTGATTCCATTCGTGAAAATTTTTCTATATCCCGAACAGTCCACTTATTACTACTGCGGCCTATTGGGAACTAACCGAATTCACCATGTTACTCAGATGCGACTCACCAAATGTTTATAAATCTTGAAAAGTACACATATTACAAGAGCAGGCTACTAGGAACTAACTGAATTCACAAAGAAACAGTGTTTCAGTTCGTTAAAACGTTGCTCTATCTTGAATAACAAGCTTATTACATGCGAATCCTATTGGGAACCTATTCAATTCACCATGATACTTAGATTCCGTTCCTTAAAATGTTGCTCGATATTGAAAAGCAAACTCATACAAGCATGTCCCATTGGGAACTCACTGAATTCGCCTAGAAATTTTGATTCCATTCGTGAAAATTTTTCTATATCCCGAACAGTCCACTTATTATTACTGCGGCCTATTGGGAACCAACCGAATTCACCATGTTACTCAGATTCGGCTCACCAAATTTTTATAAATCTTTAAAAGTACACATATTACAAGAGCAGGCTACAAGGAACTAACTGAATTCACAAAGAAACAGTGTTTCAGTTCGTTAAAACGTTGCTCTATCTTGAATAACAAGCTTATTACATGCGAATCCTATTGGGAACCTACTCAATTCGCCATTATACTTGTATTCCGTTCCTTAAAATGTTGCTCGATATTGAAAAGCAAACTCATACAAGCATGTCCCATTGGGAACTCACTGAATTCGCCTAGAAATTTTGATTCCATTCGTGAAAATTTTTCTATATCCCGAACAGTCCACTTATTACTACTGCGGCCTATTGGGAACTAACCGAATTCACCATGTTACTCAGATTCGACTCACCAAATGTTTATAAATCTTGAAAAGTACACATATTACAAGAGCAGGCTACTAGGAACTAACTGAATTCACAAAGAAACAGTGTTTCAGTTCGTTAAAACGTTGCTCTATCTTGAATAACAAGCTTATTACATGCGAATCCTATTGGGAACCTATTCAATTCGCAATGATACTTGGATTCGGTTCCTTAAAATGTTGCTCGATATTGAAAAGCAAACTCATACAAGCATGTCCCATTGGGAACTCACTGAATTCGCCTAGAAATTTTGATTCCATTCGTGAAAATTTTTCTATATCCCGAACAGTCCACTTATTACTACTGCGGCCTATTGGGAACTAAGCGAATTCACAATGTTACTCAGATTCGGCTCACCAAATTTTTATAAATCTTTAATAGTACACATATTACAAGAGCAGGCTACTAGGAACTAACTGAATTCACAAAGAAACAGTGTTTCAGTTCGTGAAAACGTTGCTCTATCTTGAATAACAAGCTTATTACATGCGAATCCTATTGGAACCTACTCAATTCGCCCTGATACTTGGATTCCGTTCCTTAAAATGTTGCTCGATATTGAAAAGCAAACTCATACAAGCATGTCCCATTGGGAACTCACTGAATTCGCCTAGAAATTTTGATTCCATTCGTGAAAATTTTTCTATATCCCGAACAGTCCACTTATTACTACTGCGGCCTATTGGGAACTAACCGAATTCACCATGTTACTCAGATTCGACTCACCAAATTTTATAAATCTTGAAAAGTACACATATTACAAGAGCAGGCTACTAGGAACTAACTGAATTCACAAAGAAAGAGTGTTTCAGTTCGTTAAAACGTTGCTCTATCTTGAATAACAAGCTTATTACATGCGAATCCTATTGGGAACCTATTCAATTCGCAATGATACTTGGATTCCGTTCCTTAAAATGTTGCTCGATATTGAAAAGCAAACTCATACAAGCATGTCCCATTGGGAACTCACTGAATTCGCCTAGAAATTTTGATTCCATTCGTGAAAATTTTTCTATATCCCGAACAGTCCACTTATTACTACTGCGGCCTATTGTGAACTAACCGAATTCACAATGTTACTCAGATTCGGCTCACCAAATTTTTATAAATCTTTAATAGTACACATATTACAAGAGCAGGCTACTAGGAACTAACTGAATTCACAAAGAAACAGTGTTTCAGTTCGTTAAAACGTTGCTCTATCTTGAATAACAAGCTTATTACATGCGAATCCTATTGGAACCTACTCAATTCGCCCTGATACTTGGATTCCGTTCCTTAAAATGTTGCTCGATATTGAAAAGCAAACTCATACAAGCATGTCCCATTGGGAACTCACTGAATTCGCCTAGAAATTTTGATTCCATTCGTGAAAATTTTTCTATATCCCGAACAGTCCACTTATTACTACTGCGGCCTATTGGGAACTAACCGAATTCACCATGTTACTCAGATTCGACTCACCAAATGTTTATAAATCTTGAAAAGTACACATATTACAAGAGCAGGCTACTAGGAACTAACTGAATTCACAAAGAAAGAGTGTTTCAGTTCGTTAAAACGTTGCTCTATCTTGAATAACAAGCTTATTACATGCGAATCCTATTGGGAACCTATTCAATTCGCAATGATACTTGGATTCCGTTCCTTAAAATGTTGCTCGATATTGAAAAGCAAACTCATACAAGCATGTCCCATTGGGAACTCACTGAATTCGCCTAGAAATTTTGATTCCATTCGTGAAAATTTTTCTATATCCCGAACAGTCCACTTATTACTACTGCGGCCTATTGTGAACTAACCGAATTCACAATGTTACTCAGATTCGGCTCACCAAATTTTTATAAATCTTTAATAGTACACATATTACAAGAGCAGGCTACTAGGAACTAACTGAATTCACAAAGAAAGAGTGTTTCAGTTCGTTAAAACGTTGCTCTATCTTGAATAACAAGCTTATTACATGCGAATCCTATTGGGAACCTACTCAATTCGCCCTGATACTTGGATTCCGTTCCTTAAAATGTTGCTCGATATTGAAAAGCAAACTCATACAAGCATGTCCCATTGGGAACTCACTGAATTCGCCTAGAAATTTTGATTCCATTCGTGAAAATTTTTCTATATCCCGAACAGTCCACTTATTACTACTGCGGCCTATTGGGAACTAACCGAATTCACCATGTTACTCAGATTCGACTCACCAAATGTTTATAAATCTTGAAAAGTACACATATTACAAGAGCAGGCTACTAGGAACTAACTGAATTCACAAAGAAACAGTGTTTCAGTTCGTTAAAACGTTGCTCTATCTTGAATAACAAGCTTATTACATGCGAATCCTATTGGGAACCTATTCAATTCACCATGATACTTAGATTCCGTTCCTTAAAATGTTGCTCGATATTGAAAAGCAAACTCATACAAGCATGTCCCATTGGGAACTCACTGAATTCGCCTAGAAATTTTGATTCCATTCGTGAAAATTTTTCTATATCCCGAACAGTCCACTTATTACTACTGCAGCCTATTGGGAACACACCGAATTCACCATGTTACTCAGACTCTGCTCACCAAATTTTTATAAATCTTTAAAAGTACACATATTACAAGAGCAGGCTACTAGGAACTAACTGAATTCACAAAGAAACAGTGTTTCAGTTCGTTAAAACGTTGCTCTATCTTGAATAACAAGCTAATTACATGCGAATCCTATTGGGAACCTACTCAATTCGCCATTATACTTGTATTCCGTTCCTTAAAATGTTGCTCGATATTGAAATGCAAACTCATACGAGCATGTCCCATTGGGAACTCACTGAATTCGCCTAGAAATTTTGATTCCATTCGTGAAAATTTTTCTATATCCCGAACAGTCCACTTATTACTACTGCGGCCTATTGGGAACTAACCGAATTCACCATGTTACTCAGAAACGGCTCACCAAATTTTTATAAATCTTGAAAAGTACACATATTACAAGAGCAGGCTATTAGGAACTAACTGAATTCACAAAGAAACAGTGTTTCAGTTCGTTAAAACGTTGCTCTATCTTGAATAACAAGCTTATTACATGCGAATCCTATTGGGAACCTACTCAATTCGCCATGATACTTGGATTCCGTTCCTTAAAATTTTGCTCGATATTGAAAAGCAAACTCATACAAGCATGTCCCATTGGGAACTCACTGAATTCGCCTAGAAATTTTGATTCCATTCGTGAAAATTTTTCTATATCCCGAACAGTCCACTTATTACTACTGCGGCCTATTGGGAACACACCGAATTCACCATGTTACTCAGACTCGGCTCACCAAATTTTTATAAATCTTTAAAAGTACACATATTACAAGAGCAGGCTACTAGGAACTAACTGAATTCACAAAGAAACAGTGTTTCAGTTCGTTAAAACGTTGCTCTATCTTGAATAACAAGCTAATTACATGCGAATCCTATTGGGAACCTACTCAATTCGCCATTATACTTGTATTCCGTTCCTTAAAATGTTGCTCGATATTGAAAAGCAAACTCATACAAGCATGTCCCATTGGGAACTCACTGAATTCGCCTAGAAATTTTGATTCCATTCGTGAAAATTTTTCTATATCCCGAACAGTCCACTTATTACTACTGCGGCCTATTGGGAACTAACCGAATTCACCATGTTACTCAGATGCGACTCACCAAATGTTTATAAATCTTGAAAAGTACACATATTACAAGAGCAGGCTACTAGGAACTAACTGAATTCACAAAGAAACAGTGTTTCAGTTCGTTAAAACGTTGCTCTATCTTGAATAACAAGCTTATTACATGCGAATCCTATTGGGAACCTATTCAATTCACCATGATACTTAGATTCCGTTCCTTAAAATGTTGCTCGATATTGAAAAGCAAACTCATACAAGCATGTCCCATTGGGAACTCACTGAATTCGCCTAGAAATTTTGATTCCATTCGTGAAAATTTTTCTATATCCCGAACAGTCCACTTATTATTACTGCGGCCTATTGGGAACCTATCGAATTCACCATGTTACTCAGATTCGGCTCACCAAATTTTTATAAATCTTTAAAAGTACACATATTACAAGAGCAGGCTACAAGGAACTAACTGAATTCACAAAGAAACAGTGTTTCAGTTCGTTAAAACGTTGCTCTATCTTGAATAACAAGCTAATTACATGCGAATCCTATTGGGAACCTACTCAATTCGCCATTATACTTGTATTCCGTTCCTTAAAATGTTGCTCGATATTGAAAAGCAAATTCATACAAGCATGTCCCATTGGGAACTCACTGAATTCGCCTAGAAATTTTGATTCCATTCGTGAAAATTTTTCTATATCCCGAACAGTCCACTTATTACTACTGCGGCCTATTGGGAACTAACCGAATTCACCATGTTACTCAGATTCGACTCACCAAATGTTTATAAATCTTGAAAAGTACACATATTACAAGAGCAGGCTACTAGGAACTAACTGAATTCACAAAGAAACAGTGTTTCAGTTCGTTAAAACGTTGCTCTATCTTGAATAACAAGCTTATTACATGCGAATCCTATTGGGAACCTATTCAATTCGCAATGATACTTGGATTCGGTTCCTTAAAATGTTGCTCGATATTGAAAAGCAAACTCATACAAGCATGTCCCATTGGGAACTCACTGAATTCGCCTAGAAATTTTGATTCCATTCGTGAAAATTTTTCTATATCCCGAACAGTCCACTTATTACTACTGCGGCCTATTGGGATCTAAGCGAATTCACAATGTTACTCAGATTCGGCTCACCAAATTTTTATAAATCTTTAATAGTACACATATTACAAGAGCAGGCTACTAGGAACTAACTGAATTCACAAAGAAACAGTGTTTCAGTTCGTTAAAACGTTGCTCTATCTTGAATAACAAGCTTATTACATGCGAATCCTATTGGAACCTACTCAATTCGCCCTGATACTTGGATTCCGTTCCTTAAAATGTTGCTCGATATTGAAAAGCAAACTCATACAAGCATGTCCCATTGGGAACTCACTGAATTCGCCTAGAAATTTTGATTCCATTCGTGAAAATTTTTCTATATCCCGAACAGTCCACTTATTACTACTGCGGCCTATTGGGAACTAACCGAATTCACCATGTTACTCAGATTCGACTCACCAAATGTTTATAAATCTTGAAAAGTACATATATTACAAGAGCAGGCTACTAGGAACTAACTGAATTCACAAAGAAAGAGTGTTTCAGTTCGTTAAAACGTTGCTCTATCTTGAATAACAAGCTTATTACATGCGAATCCTATTGGGAACCTATTCAATTCGCAATGATACTTGGATTCCGTTCCTTAAAATGTTGCTCGATATTGAAAAGCAAACTCATACAAGCATGTCCCATTGGGAACTCACTGAATTCGCCTAGAAATTTTGATTCCATTCGTGAAAATTTTTCTATATCCCGAACAGTCCACTTATTACTACTGCGGCCTATTGTGAACTAACCGAATTCACAATGTTACTCAGATTCGGCTCACCAAATTTTTATAAATCTTTAATAGTACACATATTACAAGAGCAGGCTACTAGGAACTAACTGAATTCACAAAGAAAGAGTGTTTCAGTTCGTTAAAACGTTGCTCTATCTTGAATAACAAGCTTATTACATGCGAATCCTATTGGGAACCTACTCAATTCGCCCTGATACTTGGATTCCGTTCCTTAAAATGTTGCTCGATATTGAAAAGCAAACTCATACAAGCATGTCCCATTGGGAACTCACTGAATTCGCCTAGAAATTTTGATTCCATTCGTGAAAATTTTTCTATATCCCGAACAGTCCACTTATTACTACTGCGGCCTATTGGGAACTAACCGAATTCACCATGTTACTCAGATTCGACTCACCAAATGTTTATAAATCTTGAAAAGTACACATATTACAAGAGCAGGCTACTAGGAACTAACTGAATTCACAAAGAAACAGTGTTTCAGTTCGTTAAAACGTTGCTCTATCTTGAATAACAAGCTTATTACATGCGAATCCTATTGGGAACCTATTCAATTCACCATGATACTTAGATTCCGTTCCTTAAAATGTTGCTCGATATTGAAAAGCAAACTCATACAAGCATGTCCCATTGGGAACTCACTGAATTCGCCTAGAAATTTTGATTCCATTCGTGAAAATTTTTCTATATCCCGAACAGTCCACTTATTACTACTGCGGCCTATTGGGAACACACCGAATTCACCATGTTACTCAGACTCGGCTCACCAAATTTTTATAAATCTTTAAAAGTACACATATTACAAGAGCAGGCTACTAGGAACTAACTGAATTCACAAAGAAACAGTGTTTCAGTTCGTTAAAACGTTGCTCTATCTTGAATAACAAGCTTATTACATGCGAATCCTATTGGGAACCTACTCAATTCGCCCTGATACTTGGATTCCGTTCCTTAAAATGTTGCTCGATATTGAAAAGCAAACTCATACAAGCATGTCCCATTGGGAACTCACTGAATTCGCCTAGAAATTTTGATTCCATTCGTGAAAATTTTTCTATATCCCGAACAGTCCACTTATTACTACTGCGGCCTATTGGGAACTAACCGAATTCACCATGTTACTCAGATTCGACTCACCAAATGTTTATAAATCTTGAAAAGTACACATATTACAAGAGCAGGCTACTAGGAACTAACTGAATTCACAAAGAAACAGTGTTTCAGTTCGTTAAAACGTTGCTCTATCTTGAATAACAAGCTTATTACATGCGAATCCTATTGGGAACCTATTCAATTCACCATGATACTTAGATTCCGTTCCTTAAAATGTTGCTCGATATTGAAAAGCAAACTCATACAAGCATGTCCCATTGGGAACTCACTGAATTCGCCTAGAAATTTTGATTCCATTCGTGAAAATTTTTCTATATCCCGAACAGTCCACTTATTACTACTGCAGCCTATTGGGAACACACCGAATTCACCATGTTACTCAGACTCTGCTCACCAAATTTTTATAAATCTTTAAAAGTACACATATTACAAGAGCAGGCTACTAGGAACTAACTGAATTCACAAAGAAACAGTGTTTCAGTTCGTTAAAACGTTGCTCTATCTTGAATAACAAGCTAATTACATGCGAATCCTATTGGGAACCTACTCAATTCGCCATTATACTTGTATTCCGTTCCTTAAAATGTTGCTCGATATTGAAAAGCAAACTCATACAAGCATGTCCCATTGGGAACTCACTGAATTCTCCTAGAAATTTTGATTCCATTCGTGAAAAATTTTCTATATGGCGTACAGTCCACTTATTACTACTGCGGCCTATTGGGAACTAACCGAATTCACCATGTTACTCAGATTCGACTCACCAAATTTTTATAAATCTTGAAAAGTACACATATTACAAGAGCAGGCTACTAGGAACTAACTGAATTCACAAAGAAACAGTGTTTCAGTTCGTTAAAACGTTGCTCTATCTTGAATAACAAGCTTATTACATGCGAATCCTATTGGGAACCTATTCAATTCGCAATGATACTTGGATTCCGTTCCTTAAAATGTTGCTCGATATTGAAAAGCAAACTCATACAAGCATGTCCCATTGGGAACTCACTGAATTCGCCTAGAAATTTTGATTCCATTCATGAAAATTTTTCTATATCCCGAACAGTCCACTTATTACTACTGCGGCCTATTGGGAACTAACCGAATTCACAATGTTACTCAGATTCGGCTCACCAAATTTTTATAAATCTTTAATAGTACACATATTACAAGAGCAGGCTACTAGGAACTAACTGAATTCACAAAGAAACAGTGTTTCAGTTCGTTAAAACGTTGCTCTATCTTGAATAACAAGCTTATTACATGCGAATCCTATTGGGAACCTACTCAATTCGCCCTGATACTTGGATTCCGTTCCTTAAAATGTTGCTCGATATTGAAAAGCAAACTCATACAAGCATGTCCCATTGGGAACTCACTGAATTCGCCTAGAAATTTTGATTCCATTCGTGAAAATTTTTCTATATCCCGAACAGTCCACTTATTACTACTGCGGCCTATTGGGAACTAACCGAATTCACCATGTTACTCAGATTCGACTCACCAAATGTTTATAAATCTTGAAAAGTACACATATTACAAGAGCAGGCTACTAGGAACTAACTGAATTCACAAAGAAACAGTGTTTCAGTTCGTTAAAACGTTGCTCTATCTTGAATAACAAGCTTATTACATGCGAATCCTATTGGGAACCTATTCAATTCACCATGATACTTAGATTCCGTTCCTTAAAATGTTGCTCGATATTGAAAAGCAAACTCATACAAGCATGTCCCATTGGGAACTCACTGAATTCGCCTAGAAATTTTGATTCCATTCGTGAAAATTTTTCTATATCCCGAACAGTCCACTTATTACTACTGCGGCCTATTGGGAACTAACCGAATTCACCATGTTACTCAGATTCGACTCACCAAATGTTTATAAATCTTGAAAAGTACACATATTACAAGAGCAGGCTACTAGGAACTAACTGAATTCACAAAGAAACAGTGTTTCAGTTCGTTAAAACGTTGCTCTATCTTGAATAACAAGCTTATTACATGCGAATCCTATTGGGAACCTATTCAATTCACCATGATACTTAGATTCCGTTCCATAAAATGTTGCTCGATATTGAAAAGCAAACTCATACAAGCATGTACCATTGGGAACTCACTAAATTCGCCTAGAAATTTTGATTCCATTCGTGAAAATTTTTCTATATCCCGAACAGTCCACTTATTACTACTGCGGCCTATTGGGAACCAACCGAATTCACCATGTTACTCAGATTCGGCTCACCAAATTTTTATAAATCTTGAAAAGTACACATATTACAAGAGCAGGCTACAAGGAACTAACTGAATTCACAAAGAAACAGTGTTTCAGTTCGTTAAAACGTTGCTCTATCTTTAATAACAAGCTTATTACATGCGAATCCTATTGGGAACCTATTCAATTCGCCATGATACTTAGATTCCGTTCCTTAAAATGTTGCTCGATTTTGAAAAGCAAACTCATACAAGCATGTCCCATTGGGAACTCACTGAATTCGCCTAGAAATTTTGATTCCATTCGTGAAAATTTTTCTATATCCCGAACAGTCCACTTATTACTACTGCGGCCTATTGGGAACTAACCGAATTCACCATGTTACTCAGATTCGGCTCACCAAATTTTTATAAATCTTTAATAGTACATATATTACAAGAGCAGGCTACTAGGAACTAACTGAATTCACAAAGAAACAGTGTTTCAGTTCGTTAAAACGTTGCTCTATCTTGAATAACAAGCTTATTACATGCGAATCCTATTGGGAACCTACTCAATTCGCCCTGATACTTGGATTCCGTTCCTTAAAATGTTGCTCGATATTGAAAAGCAAACTCATACAAGCATGTCCCATTGGGAACTCACTGAATTCGCCTAGAAATTTTGATTCCATTCGTGAAAATTTTTCTATATCCCGAACAGTCCACTTATTACTACTGCGGCCTATTGGGAACACACCGAATTCACCATGTTACTCAGACTCGGCTCACCAAATTTTTATAAATCTTTAAAAGTACACATATTACAAGAGCAGGCTACTAGGAACTAACTGAATTCACAAAGAAACAGTGTTTCAGTTCGTTAAAACGTTGCTCTATCTTGAATAACAAGCTTATTACATGCGAATCCTATTGGGAACCTACTCAATTCGCCCTGATACTTGGATTCCGTTCCTTAAAATGTTGCTCGATATTGAAAAGCAAACTCATACAAGCATGTCCCATTGGGAACTCACTGAATTCGCCTAGAAATTTTGATTCCATTCGTGAAAATTTTTCTATATCCCGAACAGTCCACTTATTACTACTGCGGCCTATTGGGAACTAACCGAATTCACCATGTTACTCAGATTCGACTCACCAAATGTTTATAAATCTTGAAAAGTACACATATTACAAGAGCAGGCTACTAGGAACTAACTGAATTCACAAAGAAACAGTGTTTCAGTTCGTTAAAACGTTGCTCTATCTTGAATAACAAGCTTATTACATGCGAATCCTATTGGGAACCTATTCAATTCACCATGATACTTAGATTCCGTTCCTTAAAATGTTGCTCGATATTGAAAAGCAAACTCATACAAGCATGTCCCATTGGGAACTCACTGAATTCGCCTAGAAATTTTGATTCCATTCGTGAAAATTTTTCTATATCCCGAACAGTCCACTTATTACTACTGCAGCCTATTGGGAACACACCGAATTCACCATGTTACTCAGACTCTGCTCACCAAATTTTTATAAATCTTTAAAAGTACACATATTACAAGAGCAGGCTACTAGGAACTAACTGAATTCACAAAGAAACAGTGTTTCAGTTCGTTAAAACGTTGCTCTATCTTGAATAACAAGCTAATTACATGCGAATCCTATTGGGAACCTACTCAATTCGCCATTATACTTGTATTCCGTTCCTTAAAATGTTGCTCGATATTGAAAAGCAAACTCATACAAGCATGTCCCATTGGGAACTCACTGAATTCTCCTAGAAATTTTGATTCCATTCGTGAAAAATTTTCTATATGGCGTACAGTCCACTTATTACTACTGCGGCCTATTGGGAACTAACCGAATTCACCATGTTACTCAGATTCGACTCACCAAATTTTTATAAATCTTGAAAAGTACACCTATTACAAGAGCAGGCTACTAGGAACTAACTGAATTCACAAAGAAACAGTGTTTCAGTTCGTTAAAACGTTGCTCTATCTTGAATAACAAGCTTATTACATGCGAATCCTATTGGGAACCTATTCAATTCGCAATGATACTTGGATTCCGTTCCTTAAAATGTTGCTCGATATTGAAAAGCAAACTCATACAAGCATGTCCCATTGGGAACTCACTGAATTCGCCTAGAAATTTTGATTCCATTCATGAAAATTTTTCTATATCCCGAACAGTCCACTTATTACTACTGCGGCCTATTGGGAACTAACCGAATTCACAATGTTACTCAGATTCGGCTCACCAAATTTTTATAAATCTTTAATAGTACACATATTACAAGAGCAGGCTACTAGGAACTAACTGAATTCACAAAGAAACAGTGTTTCAGTTCGTTAAAACGTTGCTCTATCTTGAATAACAAGCTTATTACATGCGAATCCTATTGGGAACCTACTCAATTCGCCCTGATACTTGGATTCCGTTCCTTAAAATGTTGCTCGATATTGAAAAGCAAACTCATACAAGCATGTCCCATTGGGAACTCACTGAATTCGCCTAGAAATTTTGATTCCATTCGTGAAAATTTTTCTATATCCCGAACAGTCCACTTATTACTACTGCGGCCTATTGGGAACTAACCGAATTCACCATGTTACTCAGATTCGACTCACCAAATGTTTATAAATCTTGAAAAGTACACATATTACAAGAGCAGGCTACTAGGAACTAACTGAATTCACAAAGAAACAGTGTTTCAGTTCGTTAAAACGTTGCTCTATCTTGAATAACAAGCTTATTACATGCGAATCCTATTGGGAACCTATTCAATTCACCATGATACTTAGATTCCGTTCCTTAAAATTTTGCTCGATATTGAAAAGCAAACTCATACAAGCATGTCCCATTGGGAACTCACTGAATTCGCCTAGAAATTTTGATTCCATTCGTGAAAATTTTTCTATATCCCGAACAGTCCACTTATTACTACTGCGGCCTATTGGGAACTAACCGAATTCACCATGTTACTCAGATTCGACTCACCAAATGTTTATAAATCTTGAAAAGTACACATATTACAAGAGCAGGCTACTAGGAACTAACTGAATTCACAAAGAAACAGTGTTTCAGTTCGTTAAAACGTTGCTCTATCTTGAATAACAAGCTTATTACATGCGAATCCTATTGGGAACCTATTCAATTCACCATGATACTTAGATTCCGTTCCTTAAAATGTTGCTCGATATTGAAAAGCAAACTCATACAAGCATGTACCATTGGGAACTCACTAAATTCGCCTAGAAATTTTGATTCCATTCGTGAAAATTTTTCTATATCCCGAACAGTCCACTTATTACTACTGCGGCCTATTGGGAACCAACCGAATTCACCATGTTACTCAGATTCGGCTCACCAAATTTTTATAAATCTTGAAAAGTACACATATTACAAGAGCAGGCTACAAGGAACTAACTGAATTCACAAAGAAACAGTGTTTCAGTTCGTTAAAACGTTGCTCTATCTTTAATAACAAGCTTATTACATGCGAATCCTATTGGGAACCTATTCAATTCGCCATGATACTTAGATTCCGTTCCTTAAAATGTTGCTCGATTTTGAAAAGCAAACTCATACAAGCATGTCCCATTGGGAACTCACTGAATTCGCCTAGAAATTTTGATTCCATTCGTGAAAATTTTTCTATATCCCGAACAGTCCACTTATTACTACTGCGGCCTATTGGGAACTAACCGAATTCACCATGTTACTCAGATTCGGCTCACCAAATTTTTATAAATCTTTAATAGTACACATATTACAAGAGCAGGCTACTAGGAACTAACTGAATTCACAAAGAAACAGTGTTTCAGTTCGTTAAAACGTTGCTCTATCTTGAATAACAAGCTTATTACATGCGAATCCTATTGGGAACCTACTCAATTCGCCCTGATACTTGGATTCCGTTCCTTAAAATGTTGCTCGATATTGAAAAGCAAACTCATACAAGCATGTCCCATTGGGAACTCACTGAATTCGCCTAGAAATTTTGATTCCATTCGTGAAAATTTTTCTATATCCCGAACAGTCCACTTATTACTACTGCGGCCTATTGGGAACTAACCGAATTCACCATGTTACTCAGATGCGACTCACCAAATGTTTATAAATCTTGAAAAGTACACATATTACAAGAGCAGGCTACTAGGAACTAACTGAATTCACAAAGAAACAGTGTTTCAGTTCGTTAAAACGTTGCTCTATCTTGAATAACAAGCTTATTACATGCGAATCCTATTGGGAACCTATTCAATTCACCATGATACTTAGATTCCGTTCCTTAAAATGTTGCTCGATATTGAAAAGCAAACTCATACAAGCATGTCCCATTGGGAACTCACTGAATTCGCCTAGAAATTTTGATTCCATTCGTGAAAATTTTTCTATATCCCGAACAGTCCACTTATTATTACTGCGGCCTATTGGGAACCAACCGAATTCACCATGTTACTCAGATTCGGCTCACCAAATTTTTATAAATCTTTAAAAGTACACATATTAAAAGAGCAGGCTACAAGGAACTAACTGAATTCACAAAGAAACAGTGTTTCAGTTCGTTAAAACGTTGCTCTATCTTGAATAACAAGCTTATTACATGCGAATCCTATTGGGAACCTACTCAATTCGCCATTATACTTGTATTCCGTTCCTTAAAATGTTGCTCGATATTGAAAAGCAAATTCATACAAGCATGTCCCATTGGGAACTCACTGAATTCGCCTAGAAATTTTGATTCCATTCGTGAAAATTTTTCTATATCCCGAACAGTCCACTTATTACTACTGCGGCCTATTGGGAACTAACCGAATTCACCATGTTACTCAGATTCGACTCACCAAATGTTTATAAATCTTGAAAAGTACACATATTACAAGAGCAGGCTACTAGGAACTAACTGAATTCACAAAGAAACAGTGTTTCAGTTCGTTAAAACGTTGCTCTATCTTGAATAACAAGCTTATTACATGCGAATCCTATTGGGAACCTATTCAATTCGCAATGATACTTGGATTCGGTTCCTTAAAATGTTGCTCGATATTGAAAAGCAAACTCATACAAGCATGTCCCATTGGGAACTCACTGAATTCGCCTAGAAATTTTGATTCCATTCGTGAAAATTTTTCTATATCCCGAACAGTCCACTTATTACTACTGCGGCCTATTGGGAACTAAGCGAATTCACAATGTTACTCAGATTCGGCTCACCAAATTTTTATAAATCTTTAATAGTACACATATTACAAGAGCAGGCTACTAGGAACTAACTGAATTCACAAAGAAACAGTGTTTCAGTTCGTTAAAACGTTGCTCTATCTTGAATAACAAGCTTATTACATGCGAATCCTATTGGAACCTACTCAATTCGCCCTGATACTTGGATTCCGTTCCTTAAAATGTTGCTCGATATTGAAAAGCAAACTCATACAAGCATGTCCCATTGGGAACTCACTGAATTCGCCTAGAAATTTTGATTCCATTCGTGAAAATTTTTCTATATCCCGAACAGTCCACTTATTACTACTGCGGCCTATTGGGAACTAACCGAATTCACCATGTTACTCAGATTCGACTCACCAAATGTTTATAAATCTTGAAAAGTACACATATTACAAGAGCAGGCTACTAGGAACTAACTGAATTCACAAAGAAAGAGTGTTTCAGTTCGTTAAAACGTTGCTCTATCTTGAATAACAAGCTTATTACATGCGAATCCTATTGGGAACCTATTCAATTCGCAATGATACTTGGATTCCGTTCCTTAAAATGTTGCTCGATATTGAAAAGCAAACTCATACAAGCATGTCCCATTGGGAACTCACTGAATTCGCCTAGAAATTTTGATTCCATTCGTGAAAATTTTTCTATATCCCGAACAGTCCACTTAATACTACTGCGGCCTATTGTGAACTAACCGAATTCACAATGTTACTCAGATTCGGCTCACCAAATTTTTATAAATCTTTAATAGTACACATATTACAAGAGCAGGCTACTAGGAACTAACTGAATTCACAAAGAAAGAGTGTTTCAGTTCGTTAAAACGTTGCTCTATCTTGAATAACAAGCTTATTACATGCGAATCCTATTGGGAACCTACTCAATTCGCCCTGATACTTGGATTCCGTTCCTTAAAATGTTGCTCGATATTGAAAAGCAAACTCATACAAGCATGTCCCATTGGGAACTCACTGAATTCGCCTAGAAATTTTGATTCCATTCGTGAAAATTTTTCTATATCCCGAACAGTCCACTTATTACTACTGCGGCCTATTGGGAACTAACCGAATTCACCATGTTACTCAGATTCGACTCACCAAATGTTTATAAATCTTGAAAAGTACACATATTACAAGAGCAGGCTACTAGGAACTAACTGAATTCACAAAGAAACAGTGTTTCAGTTCGTTAAAACGTTGCTCTATCTTGAATAACAAGCTTATTACATGCGAATCCTATTGGGAACCTATTCAATTCACCATGATACTTAGATTCCGTTCCTTAAAATGTTGCTCGATATTGAAAAGCAAACTCATACAAGCATGTCCCATTGGGAACTCACTGAATTCGCCTAGAAATTTTGATTCCATTCGTGAAAATTTTTCTATATCCCGAACAGTCCACTTATTACTACTGCGGCCTATTGGGAACACACCGAATTCACCATGTTACTCAGACTCGGCTCACCAAATTTTTATAAATCTTTAAAAGTACACATATTACAAGAGCAGGCTACTAGGAACTAACTGAATTCACAAAGAAACAGTGTTTCAGTTCGTTAAAACGTTGCTCTATCTTGAATAACAAGCTTATTACATGCGAATCCTATTGGGAACCTACTCAATTCGCCCTGATACTTGGATTCCGTTCCTTAAAATGTTGCTCGATATTGAAAAGCAAACTCATACAAGCATGTCCCATTGGGAACTCACTGAATTCGCCTAGAAATTTTGATTCCATTCGTGAAAATTTTTCTATATCCCGAACAGTCCACTTATTACTACTGCGGCCTATTGGGAACTAACCGAATTCACCATGTTACTCAGATTCGACTCACCAAATGTTTATAAATCTTGAAAAGTACACATATTACAAGAGCAGGCTACTAGGAACTAACTGAATTCACAAAGAAACAGTGTTTCAGTTCGTTAAAACGTTGCTCTATCTTGAATAACAAGCTTATTACATGCGAATCCTATTGGGAACCTATTCAATTCACCATGATACTTAGATTCCGTTCCTTAAAATGTTGCTCGATATTGAAAAGCAAACTCATACAAGCATGTCCCATTGGGAACTCACTGAATTCGCCTAGAAATTTTGATTCCATTCGTGAAAATTTTTCTATATCCCGAACAGTCCACTTATTACTACTGCAGCCTATTGGGAACACACCGAATTCACCATGTTACTCAGACTCTGCTCACCAAATTTTTATAAATCTTTAAAAGTACACATATTACAAGAGCAGGCTACTAGGAACTAACTGAATTCACAAAGAAACAGTGTTTCAGTTCGTTAAAACGTTGCTCTATCTTGAATAACAAGCTAATTACATGCGAATCCTATTGGGAACCTACTCAATTCGCCATTATACTTGTATTCCGTTCCTTAAAATGTTGCTCGATATTGAAAAGCAAACTCATACAAGCATGTCCCATTGGGAACTCACTGAATTCTCCTAGAAATTTTGATTCCATTCGTGAAAAATTTTCTATATGGCGTACAGTCCACTTATTACTACTGCGGCCTATTGGGAACTAACCGAATTCACCATGTTACTCAGATTCGACTCACCAAATTTTTATAAATCTTGAAAAGTACACATATTACAAGAGCAGGCTACTAGGAACTAACTGAATTCACAAAGAAACAGTGTTTCAGTTCGTTAAAACGTTGCTCTATCTTGAATAACAAGCTTATTACATGCGAATCCTATTGGGAACCTACTCAATTCGCCCTGATACTTGGATTCCGTTCCTTAAAATGTTGCTCGATATTGAAAAGCAAACTCATACAAGCATGTCCCATTGGGAACTCACTGAATTCGCCTAGAAATTTTGATTCCATTCGTGAAAATTTTTCTATATCCCGAACAGTCCACTTATTACTACTGCGGCCTATTGGGAACTAACCGAATTCACCATGTTACTCAGATGCGACTCACCAAATGTTTATAAATCTTGAAAAGTACACATATTACAAGAGCAGGCTACTAGGAACTAACTGAATTCACAAAGAAACAGTGTTTCAGTTCGTTAAAACGTTGCTCTATCTTGAATAACAAGCTTATTACATGCGAATCCTATTGGGAACCTATTCAATTCACCATGATACTTAGATTCCGTTCCTTAAAATGTTGCTCGATATTGAAAAGCAAACTCATACAAGCATGTCCCATTGGGAACTCACTGAATTCGCCTAGAAATTTTGATTCCATTCGTGAAAATTTTTCTATATCCCGAACAGTCCACTTATTATTACTGCGGCCTATTGGGAACCAACCGAATTCACCATGTTACTCAGATTCGGCTCACCAAATTTTTATAAATCTTTAAAAGTACACATATTACAAGAGCAGGCTACAAGGAACTAACTGAATTCACAAAGAAACAGTGTTTCAGTTCGTTAAAACGTTGCTCTATCTTGAATAACAAGCTTATTACATGCGAATCCTATTGGGAACCTACTCAATTCGCCATTATACTTGTATTCCGTTCCTTAAAATGTTGCTCGATATTGAAAAGCAAATTCATACAAGCATGTCCCATTGGGAACTCACTGAATTCGCCTAGAAATTTTGATTCCATTCGTGAAAATTTTTCTATATCCCGAACAGTCCACTTATTACTACTGCGGCCTATTGGGAACTAACCGAATTCACCATGTTACTCAGATTCGACTCACCAAATGTTTATAAATCTTGAAAAGTACACATATTACAAGAGCAGGCTACTAGGAACTAACTGAATTCACAAAGAAACAGTGTTTCAGTTCGTTAAAACGTTGCTCTATCTTGAATAACAAGCTTATTACATGCGAATCCTATTGGGAACCTATTCAATTCGCAATGATACTTGGATTCGGTTCCTTAAAATGTTGCTCGATATTGAAAAGCAAACTCATACAAGCATGTCCCATTGGGAACTCACTGAATTCGCCTAGAAATTTTGATTCCATTCGTGAAAATTTTTCTATATCCCGAACAGTCCACTTATTACTACTGCGGCCTATTGGGAACTAAGCGAATTCACAATGTTACTCAGATTCGGCTCACCAAATTTTTATAAATCTTTAATAGTACACATATTACAAGAGCAGGCTACTAGGAACTAACTGAATTCACAAAGAAACAGTGTTTCAGTTCGTTAAAACGTTGCTCTATCTTGAATAACAAGCTTATTACATGCGAATCCTTGGAACCTACTCAATTCGCCCTGATACTTGGATTCCGTTCCTTAAAATGTTGCTCGATATTGAAAAGCAAACTCATACAAGCATGTCCCATTGGGAACTCACTGAATTCGCCTAGAAATTTTGATTCCATTCGTGAAAATTTTTCTATATCCCGAACAGTCCACTTATTACTACTGCGGCCTATTGGGAACTAACCGAATTCACCATGTTACTCAGATTCGACTCACCAAATGTTTATAAATCTTGAAAAGTACACATATTACAAGAGCAGGCTACTAGGAACTAACTGAATTCACAAAGAAAGAGTGTTTCAGTTCGTTAAAACGTTGCTCTATCTTGAATAACAAGCTTATTACATGCGAATCCTATTGGGAACCTATTCAATTCACCATGATACTTAGATTCCGTTCCTTAAAATGTTGCTCGATATTGAAAAGCAAACTCATACAAGCATGTCCCATTGGGAACTCACTGAATTCGCCTAGAAATTTTGATTCCATTCGTGAAAATTTTTCTATATCCCGAACAGTCCACTTATTACTACTGCGGCCTATTGGGAACACACCGAATTCACCATGTTACTCAGACTCGGCTCACCAAATTTTTATAAATCTTTAAAAGTACACATATTACAAGAGCAGGCTACTAGGAACTAACTGAATTCACAAAGAAACAGTGTTTCAGTTCGTTAAAACGTTGCTCTATCTTGAATAACAAGCTTATTACATGCGAATCCTATTGGGAACCTACTCAATTCGCCCTGATACTTGGATTCCGTTCCTTAAAATGTTGCTCGATATTGAAAAGCAAACTCATACAAGCATGTCCCATTGGGAACTCACTGAATTCGCCTAGAAATTTTGATTCCATTCGTGAAAATTTTTCTATATCCCGAACAGTCCACTTATTACTACTGCGGCCTATTGGGAACTAACCGAATTCACCATGTTACTCAGATTCGACTCACCAAATGTTTATAAATCTTGAAAAGTACACATATTACAAGAGCAGGCTACTAGGAACTAACTGAATTCACAAAGAAACAGTGTTTCAGTTCGTTAAAACGTTGCTCTATCTTGAATAACAAGCTTATTACATGCGAATCCTATTGGGAACCTATTCAATTCACCATGATACTTAGATTCCGTTCCTTAAAATGTTGCTCGATATTGAAAAGCAAACTCATACAAGCATGTCCCATTGGGAACTCACTGAATTCGCCTAGAAATTTTGATTCCATTCGTGAAAATTTTTCTATATCCCGAACAGTCCACTTATTACTACTGCAGCCTATTGGGAACACACCGAATTCACCATGTTACTCAGACTCTGCTCACCAAATTTTTATAAATCTTTAAAAGTACACATATTACAAGAGCAGGCTACTAGGAACTAACTGAATTCACAAAGAAACAGTGTTTCAGTTCGTTAAAACGTTGCTCTATCTTGAATAACAAGCTAATTACATGCGAATCCTATTGGGAACCTACTCAATTCGCCATTATACTTGTATTCCGTTCCTTAAAATGTTGCTCGATATTGAAAAGCAAACTCATACAAGCATGTCCCATTGGGAACTCACTGAATTCTCCTAGAAATTTTGATTCCATTCGTGAAAAATTTTCTATATGGCGTACAGTCCACTTATTACTACTGCGGCCTATTGGGAACTAACCGAATTCACCATGTTACTCAGATTCGACTCACCAAATTTTTATAAATCTTGAAAAGTACACATATTACAAGAGCAGGCTACTAGGAACTAACTGAATTCACAAAGAAACAGTGTTTCAGTTCGTTAAAACGTTGCTCTATCTTGAATAACAAGCTTATTACATGCGAATCCTATTGGGAACCTATTCAATTCGCAATGATACTTGGATTCCGTTCCTTAAAATGTTGCTCGATATTGAAAAGCAAACTCATACAAGCATGTCCCATTGGGAACTCACTGAATTCGCCTAGAAATTTTGATTCCATTCATGAAAATTTTTCTATATCCCGAACAGTCCACTTATTACTACTGCGGCCTATTGGGAACTAACCGAATTCACAATGTTACTCAGATTCGGCTCACCAAATTTTTATAAATCTTTAATAGTACACATATTACAAGAGCAGGCTACTAGGAACTAACTGAATTCACAAAGAAAGAGTGTTTCAGTTCGTTAAAACGTTGCTCTATCTTGAATAACAAGCTTATTACATGCGAATCCTATTGGGAACCTACTCAATTCGCCCTGATACTTGGATTCCGTTCCTTAAAATGTTGCTCGATATTGAAAAGCAAACTCATACAAGCATGTCCCATTGGGAACTCACTGAATTCGCCTAGAAATTTTGATTCCATTCGTGAAAATTTTTCTATATCCCGAACAGTCCACTTATTACTACTGCGGCCTATTGGGAACTAACCGAATTCACCATGTTACTCAGATTCGACTCACCAAATGTTTATAAATCTTGAAAAGTACACATATTACAAGAGCAGGCTACTAGGAACTAACTGAATTCACAAAGAAACAGTGTTTCAGTTCGTTAAAACGTTGCTCTATCTTGAATAACAAGCTTATTACATGCGAATCCTATTGGGAACCTATTCAATTCACCATGATACTTAGATTCCGTTCCTTAAAATGTTGCTCGATATTGAAAAGCAAACTCATACAAGCATGTCCCATTGGGAACTCACTGAATTCGCCTAGAAATTTTGATTCCATTCGTGAAAATTTTTCTATATCCCGAACAGTCCACTTATTACTACTGCGGCCTATTGGGAACTAACCGAATTCACCATGTTGCTCAGATTCGACTCACCAAATGTTTATAAATCTTGAAAAGTACACAGATTACAAGAGCAGGCTACTAGGAACTAACTGAATTCACAAAGAAACAGTGTTTCAGTTCGTTAAAACGTTGCTCTATCTTGAATAACAAGCTTATTACATGCGAATCCTATTGGGAACCTATTCAATTCACCATGATACTTAGATTCCGTTCCTTAAAATGTTGCTCGATATTGAAAAGCAAACTCATACAAGCATGTACCATTGGGAACTCACTAAATTCGCCTAGAAATTTTGATTCCATTCGTGAAAATTTTTCTATATCCCGAACAGTCCACTTATTACTACTGCGGCCTATTGGGAACCAACCGAATTCACCATGTTACTCAGATTCGGCTCACCAAATTTTTATAAATCTTGAAAAGTACACATATTACAAGAGCAGGCTACAAGGAACTAACTGAATTCACAAAGAAACAGTGTTTCAGTTCGTTAAAACGTTGCTCTATCTTTAATAACAAGCTTATTACATGCGAATCCTATTGGGAACCTATTCAATTCGCCATGATACTTAGATTCCGTTCCTTAAAATGTTGCTCGATTTTGAAAAGCAAACTCATACAAGCATGTCCCATTGGGAACTCACTGAATTCGCCTAGAAATTTTGATTCCATTCGTGAAAATTTTTCTATATCCCGAACAGTCCACTTATTACTACTGCGGCCTATTGGGAACTAACCGAATTCACCATGTTACTCAGATTCGGCTCACCAAATTTTTATAAATCTTGACAAGTACACATATTACAAGAGCAGGCTACTAGGAACTAACTGAATTTACAAAGAAACAGTGTTTCAGTTCGTTAAAACGTTGCTCTATCTTGAATAACAAGCTTATTACTTGCGAATCCTATTGGGAACCTATTCAACTCGCCATTTTACTTAGATTCCGTTCCTTAAAATGTTGCTCGATATTGAAAAGTAAACTCATACAAGCATGTCCCATTGGCAACTCACTGAATTCGCCTAGAAATTTTGATTCCATTCGTGAAAATTTTTCTATATCCCGAACAGTCCACTTATTAGTACTGCGGCCTATTGGGAACTAACCGAATTCACCATGTTACTCAGATTCGGCTAACCAAATTTTTATAAATCTTCAAAAGTACACATATTACAAGAGCAGGCTACTAGGAACTAACTGAATTCACAAAGAAACAGTGTTTCAGTTCGTTAAAACGTTGCTCTATCTTGAATAACAAGCTAATTACATGCGAATCCTATTGGGAACCTACTCAATTCGCCATTATACTTGTATTCCGTTCCTTAAAATGTTGCTCGATATTGAAAAGCAAACTCATACAAGCATGTCCCATTGGGAACTCACTGAATTCGCCTAGAAATTTTGATTCCATTCGTGAAAAATTTTCTATATGGCGAACAGTCCACTTATTACTACTGCGGCCTATTGGGAACTAACCGAATTCACCATGTTACTCAGATTCGACTCACCAAATTTTTATAAATCTTGAAAAGTACACATATTACAAGAGCAGGCTACTAGGAACTAACTGAATTCACAAAGAAACAGTGTTTCAGTTCGTTAAAACGTTGCTCTATCTTGAATAACAAGCTTATTACATGCGAATCCTATTGGGAACCTATTCAATTCGCAATGATACTTGGATTCCGTTCCTTAAAATGTTGCTCGATATTGAAAAGCAAACTCATACAAGCATGTCCCATTGGGAACTCACTGAATTCGCCTAGAAATTTTGATTCCATTCGTGAAAATTTTTCTATATCCCGAACAGTCCACTTATTACTACTGCGGCCTATTGGGAACTAACCGAATTCACAATGTTACTCAGATTCGGCTCACCAAATTTTTATAAATCTTTAATAGTACACATATTACAAGAGCAGGCTACTAGGAACTAACTGAATTCACAAAGAAACAGTGTTTCAGTTCGTTAAAACGTTGCTCTATCTTGAATAACAAGCTTATTACATGCGAATCCTATTGGGAACCTACTCAATTCGCCCTGATACTTTGATTCCGTTCCTTAAAATGTTGCTCGATATTGAAAAGCAAACTCATACAAGCATGTCCCATTGGGAACTCACTGAATTCGCCTAGAAATTTTGATTCCATTCGTGAAAATTTTTCTATATCCCGAACAGTCCACTTATTACTACTGCGGCCTATTGGGAACTAACCGAATTCACCATGTTACTCAGATTCGGCTCACCAAATTTTTATAAATCTTGACAAGTACACATATTACAAGAGCAGGCTACTAGGAACTAACTGAATTTACAAAGAAACAGTGTTTCAGTTCGTTAAAACGTTGCTCTATCTTGAATAACAAGCTTATTACTTGCGAATCCTATTGGGAACCTATTCAATTCGCCATGATACTTAGATTCCGTTCCTTAAAATGTTGCTCGATATTGAAAAGCAAACTCATACAAGCATGTCCCATTGGGAACTCACTGAGTTCGCCTAGAAATTTTGATTCCATTCGTGAAAATTTTTCTATATACCGAACAGTCCACTTATTACTACTGCGGCCTATTGGGAACCAACCGAATTCACCATGTTACTCAGATTCGGCTAACCAAATTTTTATAAATCTTGAAAAGTACACATATTACAAGAGAAGGCTACTAGGAACTAACTGAATTCACAAAGAAACAGTGTTTCAGTTCGTTAAAACGTTGCTCTATCTTGAATAACAAGCTAATTACATGCGAATCCTATTGGGAACCTACTCAATTCGCCATGATACTTGGATTCCGTTCCTTAAAATGTTGCTCGATATTGAAAAGCAAACTCATACAAGCATGTCCCATTGGGAACTCACTGAATTCGCCTAGAAATTTTGATTCCATTCTTGAAAAATTTTCTATATCCCGAACAGTCCACTTATTACTACTGCGGCCTATTGGGAACTAACCGAAATCACCATGTTACTCAGATTCGGCTCACCAAATTTTTATAAATCTTGAAAAGTACACATATTACAAGAGCAGGCTACTAGGAACTAACTGAATTCACAAAGAAACAGTGTTTCAGTTCGTTAAAACGTTGCTCTATCTTGAATAACAAGCTTATTACTTGCGAATCCTATTGGGAACCTACTCAATTCGCCCTGATACTTGGATTCCATTCCTTAAAATGTTGCTCGATATTGAAAAGCAAACTAATACAAGCATGTCCAATTGGGAACTCACTGAATTCGCCTAGAAATTTTGATTCCATTCGTGAAAATTTTTCTATATCCCGAACAGTCCACTTATTAGTACTGCGGCCTATTGGGAACTAACCGAATTCACCATGTTACTCAGATTCGGCTAACCAAATTTTTATAAATCTTCAAAAGTACACATATTACAAGAGCAGGCTACTAGGAACTAACTGAATTCACAAAGAAACAGTGTTTCAGTTCGTTAAAACATTGCTCTATCTTGAATAACAAGCTAATTACATGCGAATCCTATTGGGAACCTATTCAATTCGCCATGATACTTAGATTCCGTTCCTTAAAATGTTGCTCGATATTGAAAAGCTAACTCATACAAGCATGTGCCATTGGGAACTCACTGAATTCGCCTAGAAATTTTGATTCCATTCGTGAAAATTTTTCTATATCCCGAACAGTGCACTTATTACTACTGCGGCCTATTGGGAACTAACCGAATTCACCATGTTACTCAGATTCGGATCACCAAATTTTTATAAATCTTGAAAAGTACACATATTACAAGAGCAGACTACTAGGAACTAACTGAATTCACAAAGAAACAGTGTTTCAGTTCGTTAAAACGTTGCTCTATCTTGAATAACAAGCTTATTACATGCGAATCCTATTGGGAATCTACTCAATTCACCATGATACTTGAATTCCGTTCCTTAAAATATTGCTCGATATTGAAAAGCAAGCTCATACAAGCATGTCCCATTGGGAACTCACTGAATTCGCCTAGAAATTTTGATTCCATTCGTGAAAATTTTTCTATATCCCGAACAGTCCACTTATTACTACTGCGGCCTATTGGGAACTAACCGAATTCACCATGTTACTCAGATTCGGCTCACCAAATTTTTATAAATCTTGAATAGTACACATATTACAAGAGCAGGCTACTAGGAACTAACTGAATTCACAAAGAAACAGTGTTTCAGTTCGTTAAAACGTTGCTCTATCTTGAATAACAAGCTTATTACATGCGAATCCTATTGGGAATCTACTCAATTCACCATGATACTTGAATTCCGTTCCTTAAAATATTGCTCGATATTGAAAAGCAAGCTCATACAAGCATGTCCCATTGGGAACTCACTGAATTCGCCTAGAAATTTTGATTCCATTCGTGAAAATTTTTCTATATCCCGAACAGTCCACTTATTACTACTGCGGCCTATTGGGAACTAACCGAATTCACCATGTTACTCAGATTCGGCTCACCAAATTTTTATAAATCTTTAATAGTACACATATTACAAGAGCAGGCTACTAGGAACTAACTGAATTCACAAAGAAACAGTGTTTCAGTTCGTTAAAACGTTGCTCTATCTTGAATAACAAGCTTATTACTTGCGAATCCTATTGGGAACCTACTCAATTCGCCCTGATACTTGGATTCCATTCCTTAAAATGTTGCTCGATATTGAAAAGCAAACTCATACAAGCATGTCCAATTGGGAACTCACTGAATTCGCCTAGAAATTTTGATTCCATTCGTGAAAATTTTTCTATATCACGAACAGTCCACTTATTAGTACTGCGGCCTATTGGGAACTAACCGAATTCACCATGTTACTCAGATTCGGCTAACCAAATTTTTATAAATCTTCAAAAGTACACATATTACAAGAGCAGGCTACTAGGAACTAACTGAATTCACAAAGAAACAGTGTTTCAGTTCGTTAAAAAGTTGCTCTATCTTGAATAACAAGCTAATTACATGCGAATCCTATTGGGAACCTATTCAATTCGCCATGATACTTAGATTCCGTTCCTTAAAATGTTGCTCGATATTGAAAAGCTAACTCATACAAGCATGTGCCATTGGGAACTCACTGAATTCGCCTAGAAATTTTGATTCCATTCGTGAAAATTTTTCTATATCCCGAACAGTGCACTTATTACTACTGCGGCCTATTGGGAACTAACCGAATTCACCATGTTACTCAGATTCGGATCACCAAATTTTTATAAATCTTGAAAAGTACACATATTACAAGAGCAGACTACTAGGAACTAACTGAATTCACAAAGAAACAGTGTTTCAGTTCGTTAAAACGTTGCTCTATCTTGAATAACAAGCTTATTACATGCGAATCCTATTGGGAATCTACTCAATTCACCATGATACTTGAATTCCGTTCCTTAAAATATTGCTCGATATTGAAAAGCAAGCTCATACAAGCATGTCCCATTGGGAACTCACTGAATTCGCCTAGAAATTTTGATTCCATTCGTGAAAATTTTTCTATATCCCGAACAGTCCACTTATTACTACTGCGGCCTATTGGGAACTAACCGAATTCACCATGTTACTCAGATTCGGCTCACCAAATTTTTATAAATCTTGAATAGTACACATATTACAAGAGCAGGCTACTAGGAACTAACTGAATTCACAAAGAAACAGTGTTTCAGTTCGTTAAAACGTTGCTCTATCTTGAATAACAAGCTTATTACATGCGAATCCTATTGGGAATCTACTCAATTCACCATGATACTTGAATTCCGTTCCTTAAAATATTGCTCGATATTGAAAAGCAAGCTCATACAAGCATGTCCCATTGGGAACTCACTGAATTCGCCTAGAAATTTTGATTCCATTCGTGAAAATTTTTCTATATCCCGAACAGTCCACTTATTACTACTGCGGCCTATTGGGAACTAACCGAATTCACCATGTTACTCAGATTCGGCTCACCAAATTTTTATAAATCTTTAATAGTACACATATTACAAGAGCAGGCTACTAGGAACTAACTGAATTCACAAAGAAACAGTGTTTCAGTTCGTTAAAACGTTGCTCTATCTTGAATAACAAGCTTATTACTTGCGAATCCTATTGGGAACCTACTCAATTCGCCCTGATACTTGGATTCCATTCCTTAAAATGTTGCTCGATATTGAAAAGCAAACTCATACAAGCATGTCCAATTGGGAACTCACTGAATTCGCCTAGAAATTTTGATTCCATTCGTGAAAATTTTTCTATATCACGAACAGTCCACTTATTAGTACTGCGGCCTATTGGGAACTAACCGAATTCACCATGTTACTCAGATTCGGCTAACCAAATTTTTATAAATCTTCAAAAGTACACATATTACAAGAGCAGGCTACTAGGAACTAACTGAATTCACAAAGAAACAGTGTTTCAGTTCGTTAAAACGTTGCTCTATCTTGAATAACAAGCTAATTACATGCGAATCCTATTGGGAACCTATTCAATTCGCCATGATACTTAGATTCCGTTCCTTAAAATGTTGCTCGATATTGAAAAGCTAACTCATACAAGCATGTGCCATTGGGAACTCACTGAATTCGCCTAGAAATTTTGATTCCATTCGTGAAAATTTTTCTATATCCCGAACAGTGCACTTATTACTACTGCGGCCTATTGGGAACTAACCGAATTCACCATGTTACTCAGATTCGGATCACCAAATTTTTATAAATCTTGAAAAGTACACATATTACAAGAGCAGACTACTAGGAACTAACTGAATTCACAAAGAAACAGTGTTTCAGTTCGTTAAAACGTTGCTCTATCTTGAATAACAAGCTTATTACATGCGAATCCTATTGGGAATCTACTCAATTCACCATGATACTTGAATTCCGTTCCTTAAAATATTGCTCGATATTGAAAAGCAAGCTCATACAAGCATGTCCCATTGGGAACTCACTGAATTCGCCTAGAAATTTTGATTCCATTCGTGAAAATTTTTCTATATCCCGAACAGTCCACTTATTACTACTGCGGCCTATTGGGAACTAACCGAATTCACCATGTTGCTCAGATTCGGCTCACCAAATTTTTATAAATCTTTAATAGTACACATATTACAAGAGCAGGCTACTAGGAACTAACTGAATTCACAAAGAAACAGTGTTTCAGTTCGTTAAAACGTTGCTCTATGTTGAATAACAAGCTTATTACTTGCGAATCCTATTGGGAACCTACTCAATTCGCCCTGATACTTGGATTCCATTCCTTAAAATGTTGCTCGATATTGAAAAGCAAACTCATACAAGCATGTCCAATTGGGAACTCACTGAATTCGCCTAGAAATTTTGATTCCATTCGTGAAAATTTTTCTATATCACGAACAGTCCACTTATTAGTACTGCGGCCTATTGGGAACTAACCGAATTCACCATGTTACTCAGATTCGGCTAACCAAATTTTTATAAATCTTCAAAAGTACACATATTACAAGAGCAGGCTACTAGGAACTAACTGAATTCACAAAGAAACAGTGTTTCAGTTCGTTAAAACGTTGCTCTATCTTGAATAACAAGCTTATTACTTGCGAATCCTATTGGGAACCTACTCAATTCGCCCTGATACTTGGATTCCATTCCTTAAAATGTTGCTCGATATTGAAAAGCAAACTAATACAAGCATGTCCAATTGGGAACTCACTGAATTCGCCTAGAAATTTTGATTCCATTCGTGAAAATTTTTCTATATCCCGAACAGTCCACTTATTAGTACTGCGGCCTATTGGGAACTAACCGAATTCACCATGTTACTCAGATTCGGCTAACCAAATTTTTATAAATCTTCAAAAGTACACATATTACAAGAGCAGGCTACTAGGAACTAACTGAATTCACAAAGAAACAGTGTTTCAGTTCGTTAAAACATTGCTCTATCTTGAATAACAAGCTAATTACATGCGAATCCTATTGGGAACCTATTCAATTCGCCATGATACTTAGATTCCGTAGCTTAAAATGTTGCTCGATATTGAAAAGCAAACTCATACAAGCATGTCCCATTGGGAACTCACTGAATTCGCCTAGAAATTTTGATTCCATTCGTGAAAATTTTTCTATATCCCGAACAGTCCACTTATTACTACTGCGGCCTATTGGGAACTAACCGAATTCACCATGTTACTCAGATTCGGCTCACCAAATTTTTATAAATCTTTAATAGTACACATATTACAAGAGCAGGCTACTAGGAACTAACTGAATTCACAAAGAAACAGTGTTTCAGTTCGTTAAAACGTTGCTCTATCTTGAATAACAAGCTTATTACATGCGAATCCTATTGGGAACCTACTCAATTCGCAATGATACTTGGATTCCGTTCCTTAAAATGTTGCTCGATATTGAAAAGCAAACTCATACAAGCATGTCCCATTGGGAACTCACTGAATTTGCCTAGAAATTTTGATTCCATTCGTGAAAATTTTTCTATATCCCGAACAGTCCACTTATTACTACTGCCGCCTATTGGGAACTAACCGAAATCACCATGTTACTCAGATTCGGCTCACCAAATTTTTATAAATCTTGAAAAGTACACATATTACAAGAGCAGGCTACTAGGAACTAACTGAATTCACAAAGAAACAGTGTTTCAGTTCGTTAAAACGTTGCTCTATCTTGAATAACAAGCTTATTACATGCGAATCCTATTGGGAATCTACTCAATTCACCATGATACTTGAATTCCATTCCTTAAAATATTGCTCGATATTGAAAAGCAAGCTCATACAAGCATGTCCCATTGGGAACTCACTGAATTCGCCTAGAAATTTTGATTCCATTCGTGAAAATTTTTCTATATCCCGAACAGTCCACTTATTACTACTGCGGCCTATTGGGAACTAACCGAATTCACCATGTTACTCAGATTCGGCTCACCAAATTTTTATAAATCTTTAATAGTACACATATTACAAGAGCAGGCTACTAGGAACTAACTGAATTCACAAAGAAACAGTGTTTCAGTTCGTTAAAACGTTGCTCTATCTTGAATAACAAGCTTATTACTTGCGAATCCTATTGGGAACCTACTCAATTCGCCCTGATACTTGGATTCCATTCCTTAAAATGTTGCTCGATATTGAAAAGCAAACTCATACAAGCATGTCCAATTGGGAACTCACTGAATTCGCCTAGAAATTTTGATTCCATTCGTGAAAATTTTTCTATATCACGAACAGTCCACTTATTAGTACTGCGGCCTATTGGGAACTAACCGAATTCACCATGTTACTCAGATTCGGCTAACCAAATTTTTATAAATCTTCAAAAGTACACATATTACAAGAGCAGGCTACTAGGAACTAACTGAATTCACAAAGAAACAGTGTTTCAGTTCGTTAAAAAGTTGCTCTATCTTGAATAACAAGCTAATTACATGCGAATCCTATTGGGAACCTATTCAATTCGCCATGATACTTAGATTCCGTTCCTTAAAATGTTGCTCGATATTGAAAAGCTAACTCATACAAGCATGTGCCATTGGGAACTCACTGAATTCGCCTAGAAATTTTGATTCCATTCGTGAAAATTTTTCTATATCCCGAACAGTGCACTTATTACTACTGCGGCCTATTGGGAACTAACCGAATTCACCATGTTACTCAGATTCGGATCACCAAATTTTTATAAATCTTGAAAAGTACACATATTACAAGAGCAGACTACTAGGAACTAACTGAATTCACAAAGAAACAGTGTTTCAGTTCGTTAAAACGTTGCTCTATCTTGAATAACAAGCTTATTACATGCGAATCCTATTGGGAATCTACTCAATTCACCATGATACTTGAATTCCGTTCCTTAAAATATTGCTCGATATTGAAAAGCAAGCTCATACAAGCATGTCCCATTGGGAACTCACTGAATTCGCCTAGAAATTTTGATTCCATTCGTGAAAATTTTTCTATATCCCGAACAGTCCACTTATTACTACTGCGGCCTATTGGGAACTAACCGAATTCACCATGTTACTCAGATTCGGCTCACCAAATTTTTATAAATCTTGAATAGTACACATATTACGAGAGCAGGCTACTAGGAACTAACTGAATTCACAAAGAAACAGTGTTTCAGTTCGTTAAAACGTTGCTCTATCTTGAATAACAAGCTTATTACATGCGAATCCTATTGGGAATCTACTCAATTCACCATGATACTTGAATTCCGTTCCTTAAAATATTGCTCGATATTGAAAAGCAAGCTCATACAAGCATGTCCCATTGGGAACTCACTGAATTCGCCTAGAAATTTTGATTCCATTCGTGAAAATTTTTCTATATCCCGAACAGTCCACTTATTACTACTGCGGCCTATTGGGAACTAACCGAATTCACCATGTTACTCAGATTCGGCTCACCAAATTTTTATAAATCTTTAATAGTACACATATTACAAGAGCAGGCTACTAGGAACTAACTGAATTCACAAAGAAACAGTGTTTCAGTTCGTTAAAACGTTGCTCTATCTTGAATAACAAGCTTATTACTTGCGAATCCTATTGGGAACCTACTCAATTCGCCCTGATACTTGGATTCCATTCCTTAAAATGTTGCTCGATATTGAAAAGCAAACTCATACAAGCATGTCCAATTGGGAACTCACTGAATTCGCCTAGAAATTTTGATTCCATTCGTGAAAATTTTTCTATATCACGAACAGTCCACTTATTAGTACTGCGGCCTATTGGGAACTAACCGAATTCACCATGTTACTCAGATTCGGCTAACCAAATTTTTATAAATCTTCAAAAGTACACATATTACAAGAGCAGGCTACTAGGAACTAACTGAATTCACAAAGAAACAGTGTTTCAGTTCGTTAAAACGTTGCTCTATCTTGAATAACAAGCTAATTACATGCGAATCCTATTGGGAACCTATTCAATTCGCCATGATACTTAGATTCCGTTCCTTAAAATGTTGCTCGATATTGAAAAGCTAACTCATACAAGCATGTGCCATTGGGAACTCACTGAATTCGCCTAGAAATTTTGATTCCATTCGTGAAAATTTTTCTATATCCCGAACAGTGCACTTATTCCTACTGCGGCCTATTGGGAACTAACCGAATTCACCATGTTACTCAGATTCGGATCACCAAATTTTTATAAATCTTGAAAAGTACACATATTACAAGAGCAGACTACTAGGAACTAACTGAATTCACAAAGAAACAGTGTTTCAGTTCGTTAAAACGTTGCTCTATCTTGAATAACAAGCTTATTACATGCGAATCCTATTGGGAATCTACTCAATTCACCATGATACTTGAATTCCGTTCCTTAAAATATTGCTCGATATTGAAAAGCAAGCTCATACAAGCATGTCCCATTGGGAACTCACTGAATTCGCCTAGAAATTTTGATTCCATTCGTGAAAATTTTTCTATATCCCGAACAGTCCACTTATTACTACTGCGGCCTATTGGGAACTAACCGAATTCACCATGTTGCTCAGATTCGGCTCACCAAATTTTTATAAATCTTTAATAGTACACATATTACAAGAGCAGGCTACTAGGAACTAACTGAATTCACAAAGAAACAGTGTTTCAGTTCGTTAAAACGTTGCTCTATGTTGAATAACAAGCTTATTACTTGCGAATCCTATTGGGAACCTACTCAATTCGCCCTGATACTTGGATTCCATTCCTTAAAATGTTGCTCGATATTGAAAAGCAAACTCATACAAGCATGTCCAATTGGGAACTCACTGAATTCGCCTAGAAATTTTGATTCCATTCGTGAAAATTTTTCTATATCACGAACAGTCCACTTATTAGTACTGCGGCCTATTGGGAACTAACCGAATTCACCATGTTACTCAGATTCGGCTAACCAAATTTTTATAAATCTTCAAAAGTACACATATTACAAGAGCAGGCTACTAGGAACTAACTGAATTCACAAAGAAACAGTGTTTCAGTTCGTTAAAACGTTGCTCTATCTTGAATAACAAGCTAATTACATGCGAATCCTATTGGGAACCTATTCAATTCGCCATGATACTTAGATTCCGTTCCTTAAAATGTTGCTCGATATTGAAAAGCTAACTCATACAAGCATGTGCCATTGGGAACTCACTGAATTCGCCTAGAAATTTTGATTCCATTCGTGAAAATTTTTCTATATCCCGAACAGTGCACTTATTCCTACTGCGGCCTATTGGGAACTAACCGAATTCACCATGTTACTCAGATTCGGATCACCAAATTTTTATAAATCTTGAAAAGTACACATATTACAAGAGCAGACTACTAGGAACTAACTGAATTCACAAAGAAACAGTGTTTCAGTTCGTTAAAACGTTGCTCTATCTTGAATAACAAGCTTATTACATGCGAATCCTATTGGGAATCTACTCAATTCACCATGATACTTGAATTCCGTTCCTTAAAATATTGCTCGATATTGAAAAGCAAGCTCATACAAGCATGTCCCATTGGGAACTCACTGAATTCGCCTAGAAATTTTGATTCCATTCGTGAAAATTTTTCTATATCCCGAACAGTCCACTTATTACTACTGCGGCCTATTGGGAACTAACCGAATTCACCATGTTGCTCAGATTCGGCTCACCAAATTTTTATAAATCTTTAATAGTACACATATTACAAGAGCAGGCTACTAGGAACTAACTGAATTCACAAAGAAACAGTGTTTCAGTTCGTTAAAACGTTGCTCTATGTTGAATAACAAGCTTATTACTTGCGAATCCTATTGGGAACCTACTCAATTCGCCCTGATACTTGGATTCCATTCCTTAAAATGTTGCTCGATATTGAAAAGCAAACTCATACAAGCATGTCCAATTGGGAACTCACTGAATTCGCCTAGAAATTTTGATTCCATTCGTGAAAATTTTTCTATATCACGAACAGTCCACTTATTAGTACTGCGGCCTATTGGGAACTAACCGAATTCACCATGTTACTCAGATTCGGCTAACCAAATTTTTATAAATCTTCAAAAGTACACATATTACAAGAGCAGGCTACTAGGAACTAACTGAATTCACAAAGAAACAGTGTTTCAGTTCGTTAAAACGTTGCTCTATCTTGAATAACAAGCTAATTACATGCGAATCCTATTGGGAACCTATTCAATTCGCCATGATACTTAGATTCCGTTCCTTAAAATGTTGCTCGATATTGAAAAGCTAACTCATACAAGCATGTGCCATTGGGAACTCACTGAATTCGCCTAGAAATTTTGATTCCATTCGTGAAAATTTTTCTATATCCCGAACAGTGCACTTATTACTACTGCGGCCTATTGGGAACTAACCGAATTCACCATGTTACTCAGATTCGGATCACCAAATTTTTATAAATCTTGAAAAGTACACATATTACAAGAGCAGACTACTAGGAACTAACTGAATTCACAAAGAAACAGTGTTTCAGTTCGTTAAAACGTTGCTCTATCTTGAATAACAATCTTATTACATGCGAATCCTATTGGGAACCTATTCATTTCGCAATGATACTTAGATTCCGTTCCTTAAAATGTTGCTCGATATTGAAAAGCAAACTCATACAAGCATGTCCCATTGGGAACTCACTGAATTCGCCTAGAAATTTTGATTCCATTCGTGAAAATTTTTCTATATCCCGAAGAGTCCACTTATTACTACTGCGGCCTATTGGGAACTAACAGAATTCACCATGTTACTCAGATTCGGCTCACCAAATTTTTATAAATCTTTAATGGTACACATATTACAAGAGCAGGCTACTAGGAACTAACTGAATTCACAAAGAAACAGTGTTTCAGTTCGTTAAAACGTTGCTCTATCTTGAATAACAAGCTTATTACATGCGAATCCTATTGGGAACCTACTCAATTCGCAATGATACTTGGATTCCGTTCCTTAAAATGTTGCTCGATATTGAAAAGCAAACTCATACAAGCATGTCCCATTGGGAACTCACTGAATTCGCCTAGAAATTTTGATTCCATTCGTGAAAATTTTTCTATATCCCGAACAGTCCACTTATTACTACTGCGGCCTATTGGGAACTAACCGAATTCACCATGTTACTCAGATTCGGATCACCAAATGTTTATAAATCTTGAAAAGTACACATATTACAAGAGCAGGCTACTAGGAACTAACTGAATTCACAAAGAAACAGTGTTTCAGTTCGTTAAAACGTTGCTCTATCTTGAATAACAAGCTTATTACATGCGAATCCTATTGGGAACCTACTCAATTCGCCCTGATACTTGGATTCCGTTCCTTAAAATGTTGCTCGATATTGAAAAGCAAACTCATACAAGCATGTCCCATTGGGAACTCACTGAATTCGCCTAGAAATTTTGATTCCATTCGTGAAAATTTTTCTATATCCCGAACAGTCCACTTATTACTACTGCGGCCTATTGGGAACTAACCGAATTCACCATGTTACTCAGATTCGGCTCACCAAATTTTTATAAATCTTTAATAGTACACATATTACAAGAGCAGGCTACTAGGAACTAACTGAATTCACAAAGAAACAGTGTTTCAGTTCGTTAAAACGTTGCTCTATCTTGAATAACAAGCTTATTACTTGCGAATCCTATTGGGAACCTACTCAATTCGCCCTGATACTTGGATTCCATTCCTTAAAATGTTGCTCGATATTGAAAAGCAAACTCATACAAGCATGTCCAATTGGGAACTCACTGAATTCGCCTAGAAATTTTGATTCCATTCGTGAAAATTTTTCTATATCACGAACAGTCCACTTATTAGTACTGCGGCCTATTGGGAACTAACCGAATTCACCATGTTACTCAGATTCGGCTAACCAAATTTTTATAAATCTTCAAAAGTACACATATTACAAGAGCAGGCTACTAGGAACTAACTGAATTCACAAAGAAACAGTGTTTCAGTTCGTTAAAACGTTGCTCTATCTTGAATAACAAGCTAATTACATGCGAATCCTATTGGGAACCTATTCAATTCGCCATGATACTTAGATTCCGTTCCTTAAAATGTTGCTCGATATTGAAAAGCTAACTCATACAAGCATGTGCCATTGGGAACTCACTGAATTCGCCTAGAAATTTTGATTCCATTCGTGAAAATTTTTCTATATCCCGAACAGTGCACTTATTACTACTGCGGCCTATTGGGAACTAACCGAATTCACCATGTTACTCAGATTCGGATCACCAAATTTTTATAAATCTTGAAAAGTACACATATTACAAGAGCAGACTACTAGGAACTAACTGAATTCACAAAGAAACAGTGTTTCAGTTCGTTAAAACGTTGCTCTATCTTGAATAACAAGCTTATTACATGCGAATCCTATTGGGAATCTACTCAATTCACCATGATACTTGAATTCCGTTCCTTAAAATATTGCTCGATATTGAAAAGCAAGCTCATACAAGCATGTCCCATTGGGAACTCACTGAATTCGCCTAGAAATTTTGATTCCATTCGTGAAAATTTTTCTATATCCCGAACAGTCCACTTATTACTACTGCGGCCTATTGGGAACTAACCGAATTCACCATGTTGCTCAGATTCGGCTCACCAAATTTTTATAAATCTTTAATAGTACACATATTACAAGAGCAGGCTACTAGGAACTAACTGAATTCACAAAGAAACAGTGTTTCAGTTCGTTAAAACGTTGCTCTATGTTGAATAACAAGCTTATTACTTGCGAATCCTATTGGGAACCTACTCAATTCGCCCTGATACTTGGATTCCATTCCTTAAAATGTTGCTCGATATTGAAAAGCAAACTCATACAAGCATGTCCAATTGGGAACTCACTGAATTCGCCTAGAAATTTTGATTCCATTCGTGAAAATTTTTCTATATCACGAACAGTCCACTTATTAGTACTGCGGCCTATTGGGAACTAACCGAATTCACCATGTTACTCAGATTCGGCTAACCAAATTTTTATAAATCTTCAAAAGTACACATATTACAAGAGCAGGCTACTAGGAACTAACTGAATTCACAAAGAAACAGTGTTTCAGTTCGTTAAAACGTTGCTCTATCTTGAATAACAAGCTTATTACTTGCGAATCCTATTGGGAACCTACTCAATTCGCCCTGATACTTGGATTCCATTCCTTAAAATGTTGCTCGATATTGAAAAGCAAACTAATACAAGCATGTCCAATTGGGAACTCACTGAATTCGCCTAGAAATTTTGATTCCATTCGTGAAAATTTTTCTATATCCCGAACAGTCCACTTATTAGTACTGCGGCCTATTGGGAACTAACCGAATTCACCATGTTACTCAGATTCGGCTAACCAAATTTTTATAAATCTTCAAAAGTACACATATTACAAGAGCAGGCTACTAGGAACTAACTGAATTCACAAAGAAACAGTGTTTCAGTTCGTTAAAACATTGCTCTATCTTGAATAACAAGCTAATTACATGCGAATCCTATTGGGAACCTATTCAATTCGCCATGATACTTAGATTCCGTAGCTTAAAATGTTGCTCGATATTGAAAAGCAAACTCATACAAGCATGTCCCATTGGGAACTCACTGAATTCGCCTAGAAATTTTGATTCCATTCGTGAAAATTTTTCTATATCCCGAACAGTCCACTTATTACTACTGCGGCCTATTGGGAACTAACCGAATTCACCATGTTACTCAGATTCGGCTCACCAAATTTTTATAAATCTTTAATAGTACACATATTACAAGAGCAGGCTACTAGGAACTAACTGAATTCACAAAGAAACAGTGTTTCAGTTCGTTAAAACGTTGCTCTATCTTGAATAACAAGCTTATTACATGCGAATCCTATTGGGAACCTACTCAATTCGCAATGATACTTGGATTCCGTTCCTTAAAATGTTGCTCGATATTGAAAAGCAAACTCATACAAGCATGTCCCATTGGGAACTCACTGAATTTGCCTAGAAATTTTGATTCCATTCGTGAAAATTTTTCTATATCCCGAACAGTCCACTTATTACTACTGCCGCCTATTGGGAACTAACCGAAATCACCATGTTACTCAGATTCGGCTCACCAAATTTTTATAAATCTTGAAAAGTACACATATTACAAGAGCAGGCTACTAGGAACTAACTGAATTCACAAAGAAACAGTGTTTCAGTTCGTTAAAACGTTGCTCTATCTTGAATAACAAGCTTATTACATGCGAATCCTATTGGGAATCTACTCAATTCACCATGATACTTGAATTCCATTCCTTAAAATATTGCTCGATATTGAAAAGCAAGCTCATACAAGCATGTCCCATTGGGAACTCACTGAATTCGCCTAGAAATTTTGATTCCATTCGTGAAAATTTTTCTATATCCCGAACAGTCCACTTATTACTACTGCGGCCTATTGGGAACTAACCGAATTCACCATGTTACTCAGATTCGGCTCACCAAATTTTTATAAATCTTTAATAGTACACATATTACAAGAGCAGGCTACTAGGAACTAACTGAATTCACAAAGAAACAGTGTTTCAGTTCGTTAAAACGTTGCTCTATGTTGAATAACAAGCTTATTACTTGCGAATCCTATTGGGAACCTACTCAATTCGCCCTGATACTTGGATTCCATTCCTTAAAATGTTGCTCGATATTGAAAAGCAAACTCATACAAGCATGTCCAATTGGGAACTCACTGAATTCGCCTAGAAATTTTGATTCCATTCGTGAAAATTTTTCTATATCACGAACAGTCCACTTATTAGTACTGCGGCCTATTGGGAACTAACCGAATTCACCATGTTACTCAGATTCGGCTAACCAAATTTTTATAAATCTTCAAAAGTACACATATTACAAGAGCAGGCTACTAGGAACTAACTGAATTCACAAAGAAACAGTGTTTCAGTTCGTTAAAAAGTTGCTCTATCTTGAATAACAAGCTAATTACATGCGAATCCTATTGGGAACCTATTCAATTCGCCATGATACTTAGATTCCGTTCCTTAAAATGTTGCTCGATATTGAAAAGCTAACTCATACAAGCATGTGCCATTGGGAACTCACTGAATTCGCCTAGAAATTTTGATTCCATTCGTGAAAATTTTTCTATATCCCGAACAGTGCACTTATTACTACTGCGGCCTATTGGGAACTAACCGAATTCACCATGTTACTCAGATTCGGATCACCAAATTTTTATAAATCTTGAAAAGTACACATATTACAAGAGCAGACTACTAGGAACTAACTGAATTCACAAAGAAACAGTGTTTCAGTTCGTTAAAACGTTGCTCTATCTTGAATAACAAGCTTATTACATGCGAATCCTATTGGGAATCTACTCAATTCACCATGATACTTGAATTCCGTTCCTTAAAATATTGCTCGATATTGAAAAGCAAGCTCATACAAGCATGTCCCATTGGGAACTCACTGAATTCGCCTAGAAATTTTGATTCCATTCGTGAAAATTTTTCTATATCCCGAACAGTCCACTTATTACTACTGCGGCCTATTGGGAACTAACCGAATTCACCATGTTACTCAGATTCGGCTCACCAAATTTTTATAAATCTTGAATAGTACACATATTACGAGAGCAGGCTACTAGGAACTAACTGAATTCACAAAGAAACAGTGTTTCAGTTCGTTAAAACGTTGCTCTATCTTGAATAACAAGCTTATTACATGCGAATCCTATTGGGAATCTACTCAATTCACCATGATACTTGAATTCCGTTCCTTAAAATATTGCTCGATATTGAAAAGCAAGCTCATACAAGCATGTCCCATTGGGAACTCACTGAATTCGCCTAGAAATTTTGATTCCATTCGTGAAAATTTTTCTATATCCCGAACAGTCCACTTATTACTACTGCGGCCTATTGGGAACTAACCGAATTCACCATGTTACTCAGATTCGGCTCACCAAATTTTTATAAATCTTTAATAGTACACATATTACAAGAGCAGGCTACTAGGAACTAACTGAATTCACAAAGAAACAGTGTTTCAGTTCGTTAAAACGTTGCTCTATCTTGAATAACAAGCTTATTACTTGCGAATCCTATTGGGAACCTACTCAATTCGCCCTGATACTTGGATTCCATTCCTTAAAATGTTGCTCGATATTGAAAAGCAAACTCATACAAGCATGTCCAATTGGGAACTCACTGAATTCGCCTAGAAATTTTGATTCCATTCGTGAAAATTTTTCTATATCACGAACAGTCCACTTATTAGTACTGCGGCCTATTGGGAACTAACCGAATTCACCATGTTACTCAGATTCGGCTAACCAAATTTTTATAAATCTTCAAAAGTACACATATTACAAGAGCAGGCTACTAGGAACTAACTGAATTCACAAAGAAACAGTGTTTCAGTTCGTTAAAACGTTGCTCTATCTTGAATAACAAGCTAATTACATGCGAATCCTATTGGGAACCTATTCAATTCGCCATGATACTTAGATTCCGTTCCTTAAAATGTTGCTCGATATTGAAAAGCTAACTCATACAAGCATGTGCCATTGGGAACTCACTGAATTCGCCTAGAAATTTTGATTCCATTCGTGAAAATTTTTCTATATCCCGAACAGTGCACTTATTCCTACTGCGGCCTATTGGGAACTAACCGAATTCACCATGTTACTCAGATTCGGATCACCAAATTTTTATAAATCTTGAAAAGTACACATATTACAAGAGCAGACTACTAGGAACTAACTGAATTCACAAAGAAACAGTGTTTCAGTTCGTTAAAACGTTGCTCTATCTTGAATAACAAGCTTATTACATGCGAATCCTATTGGGAATCTACTCAATTCACCATGATACTTGAATTCCGTTCCTTAAAATATTGCTCGATATTGAAAAGCAAGCTCATACAAGCATGTCCCATTGGGAACTCACTGAATTCGCCTAGAAATTTTGATTCCATTCGTGAAAATTTTTCTATATCCCGAACAGTCCACTTATTACTACTGCGGCCTATTGGGAACTAACCGAATTCACCATGTTGCTCAGATTCGGCTCACCAAATTTTTATAAATCTTTAATAGTACACATATTACAAGAGCAGGCTACTAGGAACTAACTGAATTCACAAAGAAACAGTGTTTCAGTTCGTTAAAACGTTGCTCTATGTTGAATAACAAGCTTATTACTTGCGAATCCTATTGGGAACCTACTCAATTCGCCCTGATACTTGGATTCCATTCCTTAAAATGTTGCTCGATATTGAAAAGCAAACTCATACAAGCATGTCCAATTGGGAACTCACTGAATTCGCCTAGAAATTTTGATTCCATTCGTGAAAATTTTTCTATATCACGAACAGTCCACTTATTAGTACTGCGGCCTATTGGGAACTAACCGAATTCACCATGTTACTCAGATTCGGCTAACCAAATTTTTATAAATCTTCAAAAGTACACATATTACAAGAGCAGGCTACTAGGAACTAACTGAATTCACAAAGAAACAGTGTTTCAGTTCGTTAAAACGTTGCTCTATCTTGAATAACAAGCTAATTACATGCGAATCCTATTGGGAACCTATTCAATTCGCCATGATACTTAGATTCCGTTCCTTAAAATGTTGCTCGATATTGAAAAGCTAACTCATACAAGCATGTGCCATTGGGAACTCACTGAATTCGCCTAGAAATTTTGATTCCATTCGTGAAAATTTTTCTATATCCCGAACAGTGCACTTATTCCTACTGCGGCCTATTGGGAACTAACCGAATTCACCATGTTACTCAGATTCGGATCACCAAATTTTTATAAATCTTGAAAAGTACACATATTACAAGAGCAGACTACTAGGAACTAACTGAATTCACAAAGAAACAGTGTTTCAGTTCGTTAAAACGTTGCTCTATCTTGAATAACAAGCTTATTACATGCGAATCCTATTGGGAATCTACTCAATTCACCATGATACTTGAATTCCGTTCCTTAAAATATTGCTCGATATTGAAAAGCAAGCTCATACAAGCATGTCCCATTGGGAACTCACTGAATTCGCCTAGAAATTTTGATTCCATTCGTGAAAATTTTTCTATATCCCGAACAGTCCACTTATTACTACTGCGGCCTATTGGGAACTAACCGAATTCACCATGTTGCTCAGATTCGGCTCACCAAATTTTTATAAATCTTTAATAGTACACATATTACAAGAGCAGGCTACTAGGAACTAACTGAATTCACAAAGAAACAGTGTTTCAGTTCGTTAAAACGTTGCTCTATGTTGAATAACAAGCTTATTACTTGCGAATCCTATTGGGAACCTACTCAATTCGCCCTGATACTTGGATTCCATTCCTTAAAATGTTGCTCGATATTGAAAAGCAAACTCATACAAGCATGTCCAATTGGGAACTCACTGAATTCGCCTAGAAATTTTGATTCCATTCGTGAAAATTTTTCTATATCACGAACAGTCCACTTATTAGTACTGCGGCCTATTGGGAACTAACCGAATTCACCATGTTACTCAGATTCGGCTAACCAAATTTTTATAAATCTTCAAAAGTACACATATTACAAGAGCAGGCTACTAGGAACTAACTGAATTCACAAAGAAACAGTGTTTCAGTTCGTTAAAACGTTGCTCTATCTTGAATAACAAGCTAATTACATGCGAATCCTATTGGGAACCTATTCAATTCGCCATGATACTTAGATTCCGTTCCTTAAAATGTTGCTCGATATTGAAAAGCTAACTCATACAAGCATGTGCCATTGGGAACTCACTGAATTCGCCTAGAAATTTTGATTCCATTCGTGAAAATTTTTCTATATCCCGAACAGTGCACTTATTACTACTGCGGCCTATTGGGAACTAACCGAATTCACCATGTTACTCAGATTCGGATCACCAAATTTTTATAAATCTTGAAAAGTACACATATTACAAGAGCAGACTACTAGGAACTAACTGAATTCACAAAGAAACAGTGTTTCAGTTCGTTAAAACGTTGCTCTATCTTGAATAACAATCTTATTACATGCGAATCCTATTGGGAACCTATTCATTTCGCAATGATACTTAGATTCCGTTCCTTAAAATGTTGCTCGATATTGAAAAGCAAACTCATACAAGCATGTCCCATTGGGAACTCACTGAATTCGCCTAGAAATTTTGATTCCATTCGTGAAAATTTTTCTATATCCCGAAGAGTCCACTTATTACTACTGCGGCCTATTGGGAACTAACAGAATTCACCATGTTACTCAGATTCGGCTCACCAAATTTTTATAAATCTTTAATGGTACACATATTACAAGAGCAGGCTACTAGGAACTAACTGAATTCACAAAGAAACAGTGTTTCAGTTCGTTAAAACGTTGCTCTATCTTGAATAACAAGCTTATTACATGCGAATCCTATTGGGAACCTACTCAATTCGCAATGATACTTGGATTCCGTTCCTTAAAATGTTGCTCGATATTGAAAAGCAAACTCATACAAGCATGTCCCATTGGGAACTCACTGAATTCGCCTAGAAATTTTGATTCCATTCGTGAAAATTTTTCTATATCCCGAACAGTCCACTTATTACTACTGCGGCCTATTGGGAACTAACCGAATTCACCATGTTACTCAGATTCGGATCACCAAATGTTTATAAATCTTGAAAAGTACACATATTACAAGAGCAGGCTACTAGGAACTAACTGAATTCACAAAGAAACAGTGTTTCAGTTCGTTAAAACGTTGCTCTATCTTGAATAACAAGCTTATTACATGCGAATCCTATTGGGAACCTACTCAATTCGCCCTGATACTTGGATTCCGTTCCTTAAAATGTTGCTCGATATTGAAAAGCAAACTCATACAAGCATGTCCCATTGGGAACTCACTGAATTCGCCTAGAAATTTTGATTCCATTCGTGAAAATTTTTCTATATCCCGAACAGTCCACTTATTACTACTGCGGCCTATTGGGAACTAACAGAATTCACCATGTTACTCAGATTCGACTCACCAAATTTTTATAAATCTTGACAAGTACACATATTACAAGAGCAGGCTACTAGGAACTAACTGAATTCACAAAGAAACAGTGTTTCAGTTCGTTAAAACGTTGCTCTATCTTGAATAACAAGCTTATTACTTGCGAATCCTATTGGGAACCTACTCAATTCGCCATGATACTTGGATTCCGTTCCTTAAAATGTTGCTCGATATTGAAAAGCAAACTCATACAAGCATGTCCCATTGGGAACTCACTGAATTCGCCTAGAAATTTTGATTAATTCGTGAAAATTTTTCTATATCCCGAACAGTCCACTTATTAGTACTGCGGCCTATTGGGAACTAACCGAATTCACCATGTTACTCAGATTCGGCTAAACAAATTTTTATAAATCTTCAAAAGTACACATATTACAAGAGCAGTCTACTAGGAACTAACTGAATTCAGAAAGAAACAGTGTTTCAGTTCGTTAAAACGTTGCTCTATCTTGAATAACAAGCTAATTACATGCGAATCCTATTGGGAACCTACTCAATTCGCCATGATACTTGTATTCCGTTCCTTAAAATGTTGCTCGATATTGAAAAGCAAACTCATACAAGCATGTCCCAATGGGAACTCACTGAATTCGCCTAGAAATTTTGATTCCATTCGTGAAAATTTTTCTATATCCCGAACAGTCCACTTATTACTACTGCGGCCTATTGGGAACTAACCGAATTCACCATGTTACTCAGATTCGGCTCACCAAATGTTTATAAATCTTGAAAAGTACACATATTACAAGAGCAGGCTACTAGGAACTAACTGAATTCACAAAGAAAGAGTGTTTCAGTTCGATAAAACGTTGCTCTATCTTGAATAACAAGCTTATTACATGCGAATCCTATTGGGAACCTATTCAATTCGCCATGATACTTGGATTCCGTTCCTTAAAATGTTGCTCGATATTGAAAGGCAAACTCATACAAGCATGTCCCATTGGGAACTCACTGAATTTGCCAAGAAATTTTGATTCCATTCGTGAAAATTTTTCTATATCCCGAACAGTCCACTTATTACTACTGCGGCCTATTGGGAACTAACCGAATTCACCATGTTACTCAGATTCGGCTCACCAAATTTTATAAATCTTTAAAAGTACACATATTACAAAGCAGGCTACTAGGAACTAACTGAATTCACAAAGAAACAGTGTTTCAGTTCGTTAAAACATTGCTCTATCTTGAATAACAAGCTTATTACATGCGAATCCTATTGGGAACCTATTCAATTCGCAATGATACTTAGATTCCGTTCCTTAAAATGTTGCTCGATATTGAAAAGCAAACTCATACAAGCATGTCCCATTGGGAACTCACTGAATTCGCCTAGAAATTTTGATTCCATTCGTGAAAATTTTTCTATATCCCGAACAGTCCACTTATTACTACTGGGGCCTATTGGGAACTAACAGAATTCACCATGTTACTCAGATTCGGCTCACCAAATTTTTATAAATCTTTAATGGTACACATATTACAAGAGCAGGCTACTAGGAACTAACTGAATTCACAAAGAAACAGTGTTTCAGTTCGTTAAAACGTTGCTCTATCTTGAATAACAAGCTTATTACATGCGAATCCTATTGGGAACCTACTCAATTCGCAATGATACTTGGATTCCGTTCCTTAAAATGTTGCTCGATATTGAAAAGCAAACTCATACAAGCATGTCCCATTGGGAACTCACTGAATTCGCCTAGAAATTTTGATTCCATTCGTGAAAATTTTTCTATATCCCGAACAGTCCACTTATTACTACTGCGGCCTATTGGGAACTAACCGAATTCACCATGTTACTCAGATTCGGATCACCAAATGTTTATAAATCTTGAAAAGTACACATATTACAAGAGCAGGCTACTAGGAACTAACTGAATTCACAAAGAAACAGTGTTTCAGTTCGTTAAAACGTTGCTCTATCTTGAATAACAAGCTTATTACATGCGAATCCTATTGGGAACCTACTCAATTCGCACTGATACTTGGATTCCGTTCCTTAAAATATTGCTCGATATTGAAAAGCAAACTCATACAAGCATGTCCCATTGGGAACTCACTGAATTCGCCTAGAAATTTTGATTCCATTCGTGAAAATTTTTCTATATCCCGAACAGTCCACTTATTACTACTGCGGCCTATTGGGAACTAACAGAATTCACCATGTTACTCAGATTCGACTCACCAAATTTTTATAAATCTTGACAAGTACACATATTACAAGAGCAGGCTACTAGGAACTAACTGAATTCACAAAGAAACAGTGTTTCAGTTCGTTAAAACGTTGCTCTATCTTGAATAACAAGCTTATTACTTGCGAATCCTATTGGGAACCTACACAATTCGCCATGATACTTGGATTCCGTTCCTTAAAATGTTGCTCGATATTGAAAAGCAAACTCATACAAGCATGTCCCATTGGGAACTCACTGAATTCGCCTAGAAATTTTGATTAATTCGTGAAAATTTTTCTATATCCCGAACAGTCCACTTATTAGTACTGCGGCCTATTGGGAACTAACCGAATTCACCATGTTTCAGATTCGGCTAACCAAATTTTTATAAATCTTCAAAAGTACACATATTACAAGAGCAGGCTACTAGGAACTAACTGAATTCACAAAGAAACAGTGTTTCAGTTCGTTAAAACGTTGCTCTATCTTGAATAACAAGCTAATTACATGCGAATCCTATTGGGAACCTACTCAATTCGCCATGATACTTTTATTCCGTTCCTTAAAATGTTGCTCGATATTGAAAAGCAAACTCATACAAGCATGTCCCAATGGGAACTCACTGAATTCGCCTAGAAATTTTGATTCCATTCGTGAAAATTTTTCTATATCCCGAACAGTCCACTTATTACTACTGCGGCCTATTGGTAACTAACCGAATTCACCATGTTACTCAGATTCGGCTCACCAAATGTTTATAAATCTTGAAAAGTACACATATTACAAGAGCAGGCTACTAGGAACTAACTGAATTCACAAAGAAACAGTGTTTCAGTTCGTTAAAACGTTGCTCTATCTTGAATAACAAGCTTATTACATGCGAATCCTATTGGGAACCTACTCAATTCGCAATGATACTTGGATTCCGTTCCTTAAAATGTTGCTCGATATTGAAAAGCAAACTCATACAAGCATGTCCCATTGGGAACTCACTGAATTCGACTAGAAATTTTGATTCCATTCGTGAAAATTTTTCTATATCCCGAACAGTCCACTTATTACTACTGCGGCCTATTGGGAACTAACCGAATTCACCATGTTACTCAGATTCGGCTCACCAAATTTTATAAATCTTTAAAAGTACACATATTACAAAGCAGGCTACTAGGAACTAACTGAATTCACAAAGAAACAGTGTTTCAGTTCGTTAAAACGTTGCTCTATCTTGAATAACAAGCTTATTACATGCGAATCCTATTGGGAACCTATTCAATTCGCAATGATACTTAGATTCCGTTCCTTAAAATGTTGCTCGATATTGAAAAGCAAACTCATACAAGCATGTCCCATTGGGAACTCACTGAATTCGCCTAGAAATTTTGATTCCATTCGTGAAAATTTTTCTATATCCCGAAGAGTCCACTTATTACTACTGCGGCCTATTGGGAACTAACAGAATTCACCATGTTACTCAGATTCGGCTCACCAAATTTTTATAAATCTTTAATGGTACACATATTACAAGAGCAGGCTACTAGGAACTAACTGAATTCACAAAGAAACAGTGTTTCAGTTCGTTAAAACGTTGCTCTATCTTGAATAACAAGCTTATTACATGCGAATCCTATGGGGAACCTACTCAATTCGCAATGATACTTGGATTCCGTTCCTTCAAATGTTGCTCGATATTGAAAAGCAAACTCATACAAGCATGTCCCATTGGGAACTCACTGAATTCGCCTAGAAATTTTGATTCCATTCGTGAAAATTTTTCTATATCCCGAACAGTCCACTTATTACTATTGCGGCCTATTGGGAACTAACCGAATTCACCATGTTACTCAGATTCGGATCACCAAATGTTTATAAATCTTGAAAAGTACACATATTACAAGAGCAGGCTACTAGGAACTAACTGAATTCACAAAGAAACAGTGTTTCAGTTCGTTAAAACGTTGCTCTATCTTGAATAACAAGCTTATTACATGCGAATCCTATTGGGAACCTACTCAATTCGCCCTGATACTTGGATTCCGTTCCTTAAACTGTTGCTCGATATTGAAAAGCAAACTCATACAAGCATGTCCCATTGGGAACTCACTGAATTCGCCTAGAAATTTTGATTCCATTCGTGAAAATTTTTCTATATCCCGAACAGTCCACTTATTACTACTGCGGCCTATTGGGAACTAACAGAATTCACCATGTTACTCAGATTCGACTCACCAAATTTTTATAAATCTTGACAAGTACACATATTACAAGAGCAGGCTACTAGGAACTAACTGAATTCACAAAGAAACAGTGTTTCAGTTCGTTAAAACGTTGCTCTATCTTGAATAACAAGGTTATTACATGCGAATCCTATTGGGAACCTACTCAATTCGCAATGATACTTGGATTCCGTTCCTTAAAATGTTGCTCGATATTGAAAAGCAAACTCATACAAGCATGTCCCATTGGGAACTCACTGAATTCGCCTAGAAATTTTGATTCCATTCGTGAAAATTTTTCTATATCCCGAACAGTCCACTTATTACTACTGCGGCCTATTGGGAACTAACCGAATTCACCATGTTACTCAGATTCGGCTCACCAAATTTTTATAAATCTTTAATGGTACACATATTACAGGAGCAGGCTACTAGGAACTAACTGAATTCACAAAGAAACAGTGTTTCAGTTCGTTAAAACGTTGCTCTATCTTGAATAACAAGCTTATTACATGCGAATCCTATTGGGAACCTACTCAATTCGCAATGATACTTGGATTCCGTTCCTTAAAATGTTGCTCGATATTGAAAAGCAAACTCATACAAGCATGTCCCATTGGGAACTCACTGAATTCGCCTAGAAATTTTGATTCCATTCGTGAAAATTTTTCTATATCCCGAACAGTCCACTCATTACTACTGCGGCCTATTGGGAACTAACCGAATTCACCATGTTACTCGGATTCGGATCACCAAATGTTTATAAATCTTGAAAAGTACACATATTACAAGAGCAGGCTACTAGGAACTAACTGAATTCACAAAGAAACAGTGTTTCAGTTCGTTAAAACGTTGCTCTATCTTGAATAACAAGCTTATTACATGCGAATCCTATTGGGAACCTACTCAATTCGCCCTGATACTTGGATTCCGTTCCTTAAAATGTTGCTCGATATTGAAAAGCAAACTCATACAAGCATGTCCCATTGGGAACTCACTGAATTCGCCTAGAAATTTTGATTCCATTCGTGAAAATTTTTCTATATCCCGAACAGTCCACTTATTACTACTGCGGCCTATTGGGAACTAACAGAATTCACCATGTTACTCAGATTCGACTCACCAAATTTTTATAAATCTTGACAAGTACACATATTACAAGAGCAGGCTACTAGGAACTAACTGAATTCACAAAGAAACAGTGTTTCAGTTCGTTAAAACGTTGCTCTATCTTGAATAACAAGCTTATTACTTGCGAATCCTATTGGGAACCTACTCAATTCGCCATGATACTTGGATTCCGTTCCTTAAAATGTTGCTCGATATTGAAAAGCAAACTCATGCAAGCATGTCCCATTGGGAACTCACTGAATTCGCCTAGAAATTTTGATTAATTCGTGAAAATTTTTCTATATCCCGAACAGTCCACTTATTAGTACTGCGGCCATTGGGAACTAACCGAATTCACCATGTTACTCAGATTCGGCAAATCAAATTTTTATAAATCTTCAAAAGTACACATATTACAAGAGCAGGATACTAGGAACTAACTGAATTCACAAAGAAACAGTGTTTCAGTTCGTTAAAACGTTGCTCTATCTTGAATAACAAGCTAATTACATGCGAATCCTATTGGGAACCTACTCAATTCGCCATGATACTTGTATTCCGTTCCTTAAAATGTTGCTCGATATTGAAAAGCAAACTCATACAAGCATGTCCCAATGGGAAATCACTGAATTCGCCTAGAAATTTTGATTCCATTCGTGAATATTTTTCTATATCCCGAACAGTCCACTTATTACTACTGCGGCCTATTGGGAACTAACCGAATTCACCATGTTACTCAGATTCGGCTCACCAAATGTTTATAAATCTTGAAAAGTACACATATTACAAGAGCAGGATACTAGGAACTAACTGAATTCACAAAGAAACAGTGTTTCAGTTCGTTAAAACGTTGCTCTATCTTGAATAACAAGCTTATTACATGCGAATCCTATTGGGAACCTACTCAATTCGCAATGATACTTGGATTCCGTTCCTTAAAATGTTGCTCGATATTGAAAAGCAAACTCATACAAGCATGTCCCATTGGGAACTCACTGAATTCGCCTAGAAATTTTGATTCCATTCGTGAAAATTTTTCTATATCCCGAACAGTCCACTTATTACTACTGCGGCCTATTGGGAAATAACCGAATTCACCATGTTACTCAGATTCGGCTCACCAAATTTTATAAATCTTTAAAAGTACACATATTACAAAGCAGGCTACTAGGAACTAACTGAATTCACAAAGAAACAGTGTTTCAGTTCGTTAAAACGTTGCTCTATCTTGAATAACAAGCTTATTACATGCGAATCCTATTGGGAACCTATTCAATTCGCAATGATACTTAGATTCCGTTCCTTAAATGTTGCTCGATATTGAAAAGCAAACTCATACAAGCATGTCCCATTGGGAACTCACTGAATTCGCCTAGAAATTTTGATTCCATTCGTGAAAATTTTTCTATATCCCGAAGAGTCCACTTATTACTACTGCGGCCTATTGGGAACTAACAGAATTCACCATGTTACTCAGATTCGGCTCACCAAATTTTTATAAATCTTTAATGGTACACATATTACAAGAGCAGGCTACTAGGAACTAACTGAATTCACAAAGAAACAGTGTTTCAGTTCGTTAAAACGTTGCTCTATCTTGAATAACAAGCTTATTACATGCGAATCCTATTGGGAACCTACTCAATTCGCAATGATACTTGGATTCCGTTCCTTCAAATGTTGCTCGATATTGAAAAGCAAACTCATACAAGCATGTCCCATTGGGAACTCACTGAATTCGCCTAGAAATTTTGATTCCATTCGTGAAAATTTTTCTATATCCCGAACAGTCCACTTATTACTACTGCGGCCTATTGGGAACTAACCGAATTCACCATGTTACTCAGATTCGGATCACTAAATGTTTATAAATCTTGAAAAGTACACATATTACAAGAGCAGGCTACTAGGAACTAACTGAATTCACAAAGAAACAGTGTTTCAGTTCGTTAAAACGTTGCTCTATCTTGAATAACAAGCTTATTACATGCGAATCCTATTGGGAACCTACTCAATTCGCCCTGATACTTGGATTCCGTTCCTTAAAATGTTGCTCGATATTGAAAAGCAAACTCATACAAGCATGTCCCATTGGGAACTCACTGAATTCGCCTAGAAATTTTGATTCCATTCGTGAAAATTTTTCTATATCCCGAACAGTCCACTTATTACTACTGCGGCCTATTGGGAACTAACAGAATTCACCATGTTACTCAGATTCGACTCACCAAATTTTTATAAATCTTGACAAGTACACATATTACAAGAGCAGGCTACTAGGAACTAACTGAATTCACAAAGAAACAGTGTTTCAGTTCGTTAAAACGTTGCTCTATCTTGAATAACAAGCTTATTACTTGCGAATCCTATTGGGAACCTACTCAATTCGCCATGATACTTGGATTCCGTTCCTTAAAATGTTGCTCGATATTGAAAAGCAAACTCATACAAGATGTCCCATTGGGAACTCACTGAATTCGCCTAGAAATTTTGATTAATTCGTGAAAATTTTTCTATATCCCGAACAGTCCACTTATTACTACTGCGGCCTATTGGGAACTAACCGAATTCACCATGTTACCCAGATTCGGATCACCAAATGTTTATAAATCTTGAAAAGTACACATATTACAAGAGCAGGCTACTAGGAACTAACTGAATTTACAAAGAAACAGTGTTTCAGTTCGTTAAAACGTTGCTCTATCTTGAATAACAAGCTTATTACATGCGAATCCTATTGGGAACCTACTCAATTCGCCCTGATACTTGGATTCCGTTCCTTAAAATGTTGCTCGATATTGAAAAGCAAACTCATACAAGCATGTCCCATTGGGAACTCACTGAATTCGCCTAGAAATTTTGATTCCATTCGTGAAAATTTTTCTATATCCCGAACAGTCCACTTATTACTACTGCGGCCTATTGGGAACTAACAGAATTCACCATGTTACTCAGATTCGACTCACCAAATTTTTATAAATCTTGACAAGTACACATATTACAAGAGCAGGCTACTAGGAACTAACTGAATTCACAAAGAAACAGTGTTTCAGTTCGTTAAAACGTTGCTCTATCTTGAATAACAAGCTTATTACATGCGAATCCTATTGGGAACCTACTCAATTCGCAATGATACTTGGATTCCGTTCCTTAAAATGTTGCTCGATATTGAAAAGCAAACTCATACAAGCATGTCCCATTGGGAACTCACTGAATTCGCCTAGAAATTTTGATTCCATTCGTGAAAATTTTTCTATATCCCGAAGAGTCCACTTATTACTACTGCGGCCTATTGGGAACTAACAGAATTCACCATGTTACTCAGATTCGGCTCACCAAATTTTTATAAATCTTTAATGGTACACATATTACAAGAGCAGGCTACTAGGAACTAACTGAATTCACAAAGAAACAGTGTTTCAGTTCGTTAAAACGTTGCTCTATCTTGAATAACAAGCTTATTACATGCGAATCCTATTGGGAACCTACTCAATTCGCAATGATACTTGGACTCCGTTCCTTAAAATGTTGCTCGATATTGAAAAGCAAACTCATACAAGCATGTCCCATTGGGAACTCACTGAATTCGCCTAGAAATTTTGATTCCATTCGTGAAAATTTTTCTATATCCCGAACAGTCCACTTATTACTACTGCGGCCTATTGGGAACTAACCGAATTCACCATGTTACTCGGATTCGGATCACCAAATGTTTATAAATCTTGAAAAGTACACATATTACAAGAGCAGGCTACTAGGAACTAACTGAATTCACAAAGAAACAGTGTTTCAGTTCGTTAAAACGTTGCTCTATCTTGAATAACAAGCTTATTACATGCGAATCCTATTGGGAAACTACTCAATTCGCCCTGATACTTGGATTCCGTTCCTTAAAATGTTGCTCGATATTGAAAAGCAAACTCATACAAGCATGTCCCATTGGGAACTCACTGAATTCGCCTAGAAATTTTGATTCCATTCGTGAAAATTTTTCTATATCCCGAACAGTCCACTTATTACTACTGCGGCCTATTGGGAACTAACAGAATTCACCATGTTACTCAGATTCGACTCACCAAATTTTTATAAATCTTGACAAGTACACATATTACAAGAGCAGGCTACTAGGAACTAACTGAATTCACAAAGAAACAGTGTTTCAGTTCGTTAAAACGTTGCTCTATCTTGAATAACAAGCTTATTACTTGCGAATCCTATTGGGAACCTACTCAATTCGCCATGATACTTGGATTCCGTTCCTTAAAATGTTGCTCGATATTGAAAAGCAAACTCATACAAGCATGTCCCATTGGGAACTCACTGAATTCGCCTAGAAATTTTGATTAATTCGTGAAAATTTTTCTATATCCCGAACAGTCCACTTATTACTACTGCGGCCTATTGCGAACTAACCGAATTCACCATGTTACTCAGATTCGGCAAACAAAATTTTTATAAATCTTCAAAAGTACACATATTACAAGAGCAGGCTACTAGGAACTAACTGAATTCACAAAGAAACAGTGTTTCAGTTCGTTAAAACGTTGCTCTATCTTGAATAACAAGCTAATTACATGCGAATCCTATTGGGAACCTACTCAATTCGCCATGATACTTGTATTCCGTTCCTTAAAATGTTGCTCGATATTGAAAAGCAAACTCATACAAGCATGTCCCAATGGGAACTCACTGAATTCGCCTAGAAATTTTGATTCCATTCGTGAAAATTTTTCTATATCCCGAACAGTCCACTTATTACTACTGCGGCCTATTGGGAACTAACCGAATTCACCATGTTACTCAGATTCGGCTCACCAAATGTTTATAAATCTTGAAAAGTACACATATTACAAGAGCAGGCTACTAGGAACTAACTGAATTCACAAAGAAACAGTGTTTCAGTTCGTTAAAACGTTGCTCTATCTTGAAAAACAAGCTTATTACATGCGAATCCTATTGGGAACCTACTCAATTCGCAATGATACTTGGATTCCGTTCCTTAAAATGTTGCTCGATATTGTAAAGCAAACTCATACAAGCATGTCCGATTGGGAACTCACTGAATTCGCCTAGAAATTTTGATTCCATTCGTGAAAATTTTTCTATATCCCGAACAGTCCACTTATTACTACTGCGGCCTATTGGGAACTAACCGAATTCACCATGTTACTCAGATTCGGCTCACCAAATTTTATAAATCTTTAAAAGTACACATATTACAAAGCAGGCTACTAGGAACTAACTGAATTCACAAAGAAACAGTGTTTCAGTTCGTTAAAACGTTGCTCTATCTTGAATAACAAGCTTATTACATGCGAATCCTATTGGGAACCTATTCAATTCGCAATGATACTTAGATTCCGTTCCTTAAAATGTTGCTCGATATTGAAAAGCAAACTCATACAAGAATGTCCCATTGGGAACTCACTGAATTCGCCAAGAAATTTTGATTCCATTCGTGAAAATTTTTCTATATCCCGAAGAGTCCACTTATTACTACTGCGGCCTATTGGGAACTAACAGAATTCACCATGTTACTCAGATTCGGCTCACCAAATTTTTATAAAACTTCAATGGTACACATATTACAAGAGCAGGCTACTAGGAACTAAGTGAATTCACAAAGAAACAGTGTTTCAGTTCGTTAAAACGTTGCTCTATCTTGAATAACAAGCTTATTACATGCGAATCCTATTGGGAACCTACTCAATTCGCAATGATACTTGGATTCCGTTCCTTCAAATGTTGCTCGATATTGAAAAGCAAACTCATACAAGCATGTCCCATTGGGAACTCACTGAATTCGCCTAGAAATTTTGATTCCATTCGTGAAAATTTTTCTATATCCCGAACAGTCCACTTATTACTACTGCGGCCTATTGGGAACTAACCGAATTCACCATGTTACTCAGATTCGGATCACCAAATGTTTATAAATCTTGAAAAGTACACATATTACAAGAGCAGGCTACTAGGAACTAACTGAATTCACAAAGAAACATTGTTTCAGTTCGTTAAAACTTTGCTCTATCTTGAATAACAAGCTTATTACATGCGAATCCTATTGGGAACCTACTCAATTCGCCCTGATACTTGGATTCCGTTCCTTAAAATGTTGCTCGATATTGAAAAGCAAACTCATACAAGCATGTCCCATTGGGAACTCACTGAATTCGCCTAGAAATTTTGATTCCATTCGTGAAAATTTTTCTATATCCCGAACAGTCCACTTATTACAACTGCGGCCTATTGGGAACTAACAGAATTCACCATGTTACTCAGATTCGACTCACCAAATTTTTATAAATCTTGACAAGTACACATATTACAAGAGCAGGCTACTAGGAACTAACTGAATTCACAAAGAAACAGTGTTTCAGTTCGTTAAAACGTTGCTCTATCTTGAATAACAAGCTTATTACTTGCGAATCCTATTGGGAACCTACTCAATTCGCCATGATACTTGGATTCCGTTCCTTAAAATGTTGCTCGATATTGAAAAGCAAACTCATACAAGCATGTCCCATTGGGAACTCACTGAATTCGCCTAGAAATTTTGATTAATTCGTGAAAATTTTTCTATATCCCGAACAGTCCACTTATTACTACTGCGGCCTATTGGGAACTAACCGAATTCACCATGTTACTCAGATTCGGATCACCAAATGTTTATAAATCTTGAAAAGTACACATATTACAAGAGCAGGCTACTAGGAACTAACTGAATTCACAAAGAAACAGTGTTTCAGTTCGTTAAAACGTTGCTCTATCTTGAATAACAAGCTTATTACATGCGAATCCTATTGGGAACCTACTCAATTCGCCCTGATACTTGGATTCCGTTCCTTAAAATGTTGCTCGATATTGAAAAGCAAACTCATACAAGCATGTCCCATTGGGAACTCACTGAATTCGCCTAGAAATTTTGATTCCATTCGTGAAAATTTTTCTATATCCCGAACAGTCCACTTATTACTACTGCGGCCTATTGGGAACTAACAGAATTCACCATGTTACTCAGATTCGACTCAACAAATTTTTATAAATCTTGACAAGTACACATATTACAAGAGCAGGCTACTAGGAACTAACTGAATTCACAAAGAAACAGTGTTTCAGTTCGTTAAAACGTTGCTCTATCTTGAATAACAAGCTTATTACTTGCGAATCCTATTGGGAACCTACTCAATTCGCCATGATACTTGGATTCCGTTCCTTAAAATGTTGCTCGATATTGAAAAGCAAACTCATACAAGCATGTCCCATTGGGAACTCACTGAATTCGCCTAGAAATTTTGATTAATTCGTGAAAATTTTTCTATATCCCGAACAGTCCACTTATTACTACTGCGGCCTATTGGGAACTAACCGAATTCACCATGTTACTCAGATTCGGCTAACCAAATTTTTATAAATCTTCAAAAGTACACATATTACAAGAGCAGGCTACTAGGAACTAACTGAATTCACAAAGAAACAGTGTTTCAGTTCGTTAAAACGTTGCTCCATCTTGAATAACAAGCTAATTACATGCGAATCCTATTGGGAACCTACTCAATTCGCCATGATACTTGTATTCCGTTCCTTAAAATGTTGCTCGATATTGAAAAGCAAACTCATACAAGCATGTCCCAATGGGAACTCACTGAATTCGCCTAGAAATTTTGATTCCATTCGTGAAAATTTTTCTATATCCCGAACAGTCCACTTATTACTACTGCGGCCTATTGGGAACTAACCGAATTCACCATGTTACTCAGATTCGGCTCACCAAATGTTTATAAATCTTGAAAAGTACACATATTACAAGAGCAGGCTACTAGGAACTAACTGAATTCACAAAGAAACAGTGTTTCAGTTCGTTAAAACGTTGCTCTATCTTGAATAACAAGCTTATTACATGCGAATCCTATTGGGAACCTACTCAATTCGCCCTGATACTTGGATTCCGTTCCTTAAAATGTTGCTCGATATTGAAAAGCAAACTCATACAAGCATGTCCCATTGGGAACTCACTGAATTCGCCTAGAAATTTTGATTCCATTCGTGAAAATTTTTCTATATCCCGAACAGTCCACTTATTACTACTGCGGCCTATTGGGAACTAACAGAATTCACCATGTTACTCAGATTCGACTCACCAAATTTTTATAAATCTTGACAAGTACACATATTACAAGAGCAGGCTACTAGGAACTAACTGAATTCACAAAGAAACAGTGTTTCAGTTCGTTAAAACGTTGCTCTATCTTGAATAACAAGCTTATTACATGCGAATCCTATTGGGAACCTACTCAATTCGCAATGATACTTGGATTCCGTTCCTTAAAATGTTACTCGATATTGAAAAGCAAACTCATACAAGCATGTCCCATTGGGAACTCACTGAATTCGCCTAGAAATTTTGATTCCATTCGTGAAAATTTTTCTATATCCCGAACAGTCCACTTATTACTACTGCGGCCTATTGGGAACTAACAGAATTCACCATGTTACTCAGATTCGGCTCACCAAATTTTTATAAATCTTTAATGGTACACATATTACAAGAGCAGGCTACTAGGAACTAACTGAATTCACAAAGAAACAGTGTTTCAGTTCGTTAAAACGTTGCTCTATCTTGAATAACAAGCTTATTACATGCGAATCCTATTGGGAACCTACTCAATTCGCAATGATACTTGGATTCCGTTCCTTAAAATGTTGCTCGATATTGAAAAGCAAACTCATACAAGCATGTCCCATTGGGAACTCACTGAATTCGCCTAGAAATTTTGATTCCATTCGTGAAAATTTTTCTATATCCCGAACAGTCCACTTATTACTACTGCGGCCTATTGGGAACTAACCGAATTCACCATGTTACTCGGATTCGGATCACCAAATGTTTATAAATCTTGAAAAGTACACATATTACAAGAGCAGGCTACTAGGAACTAACTGAATTCACAAAGAAACAGTGTTTCAGTTCGTTAAAACGTTGCTCTATCTTGAATAACAAGCTTATTACATGCGAATCCTATTGGGAAACTACTCAATTCGCCCTGATACTTGGATTCCGTTCCTTAAAATGTTGCTCGATATTGAAAAGCAAACTCATACAAGCATGTCCCATTGGGAACTCACTGAATTCGCCTAGAAATTTTGATTCCATTCGTGAAAATTTTTCTATATCCCGAACAGTCCACTTATTACTACTGCGGCCTATTGGGAACTAACAGAATTCACCATGTTACTCAGATTCGACTCACCAAATTTTTATAAATCTTGACAAGTACACATATTACAAGAGCAGGCTACTAGGAACTAACTGAATTCACAAAGAAACAGTGTTTCAGTTCGTTAAAACGTTGCTCTATCTTGAATAACTAGCTTATTACATGCGAATCCTATTGGGAACCTACTCAATTCGCCATGATACTTGGATTCCGTTCCTTAAAATGTTGCTCGATATTGAAAAGCAAACTCATACAAGCATGTCCCATTGGGAACTCACTGAATTCGCCTAGAAATTTTGATTAATTCGTGAAAATTTTTCTATATCCCGAACAGTCCACTTATTACTACTGCGGCCTATTGGGAACTAACCGAATTCACCATGTTACTCAGATTCGGCAAACCAAATTTTTATAAATCTTCAAAAGTACACATATTACAAGAGCAGGCTACTAGGAACTAACTGAATTCACAAAGAAACAGTGTTTCAGTTCGTTAAAACGTTGCTCTATCTTGAATAACAAGCTAATTACATGCGAATCCTATTGGGAACCTACTCAATTCGCCATGATACTTGTATTCCGTTCCTTAAAATGTTGCTCGATATTGAAAAGCAAACTCATACAAGCATGTCCCAATGGGAACTCACTGAATTCGCCTAGAAATTTTGATTCCATTCGTGAAAATTTTTCTATATCCCGAACAGTCCACTTATTACTACTGCGGCCTATTGGGAACTAACCGAATTCACCATGTTACTCAGATTCGGCTCACCAAATGTTTATAAATCTTGAAAAGTACACATATTACAAGAGCAGGATACTAGGAACTAACTGAATTCACAAAAAAACAGTGTTTCAGTTCGTTAAAACGTTGCTCTATCTTGAATAACAAGCTTATTACATGCGAATCCTATTGGGAACCTACTCAATTCGCAATGATACTTGGATTCCGTTCCTTAAAATGTTGCGCGATATTGTAAAGCAAACTCATACAAGCATGTCCCATTGGGAACTCACTGAATTCGCCTAGAAATTTTGATTCCATTCGTGAAAATTTTTCTATATCCCGAACAGTCCACTTATTACTACTGCGGCCTATTGGGAACTAACCGAATTCACCATGTTACTCAGATTCGGCTCACCAAATTTTATAAATCTTTAAAAGTACACATATTACAAAGCAGGCTACTAGGAACTAACTGAATTCACAAAGAAACAGTGTTTCAGTTCGTTAAAACGTTGCTCTATCTTGAATAACAAGCTTATTACATGCGAATCCTATTGGGAACCTATTCAATTCGCAATGATACTTAGATTCCGTTCCTTAAAATGTTGCTCGATATTGAAAAGCAAACTCATACTAGCATGTCCCATTGGGAACTCACTGAATTCGCCTAGAAATTTTGATTCCATTCGTGAAAATTTTTCTATATCCCGAAGAGTCCACTTATTACTACTGCGGCCTATTGGGAACTAACAGAATTCACCATGTTACTCAGATTCGGCTCACCAAATTTTTATAAATCTTTAATGGTACACATATTACAAGAGCAGGCTACTAGGAACTAACTGAATTCACAAAGAAACAGTGTTTCAGTTCGTTAAAACGTTGCTCTATCTTGAATAACAAGCTTATTACATGCGAATCCTATTGGGAACCTACTCAATTCGCAATGATACTTGGATTCCGTTCCTTCAAATGTTGCTCGATATTGAAAAGCAAACTCATACAAGCATGTCCCATTGGGAACTCACTGAATTCGCCTAGAAATTTTGATTCCATTCGTGAAAATTTTTCTATATCCCGAACAGTCCACTTATTACTACTGCGGCCTATTGGGAACTAACCGAATTCACCATGTTACTCAGATTCGGATCACCAAATGTTTATAAATCTTGAAAAGTACACATATTACAAGAGCAGGCTACTAGGAACTAACTGAATTCACAAAGAAACATTGTTTCAGTTCGTTAAAACGTTGCTCTATCTTGAATAACAAGCTTATTACATGCGAATCCTATTGGGAACCTACTCAATTCGCCCTGATACTTGGATTCCGTTCCTTAAAATGTTGCTCGATATTGAAAAGCAAACTCATACAAGCATGTCCCATTGGGAACTCACTGAATTCGCCTAGAAATTTTGATTCCATTCGTGAAAATTTTTCTATATCCCGAACAGTCCACTTATTACTACTGCGGCCTATTGGGAACTAACCGAATTCACCATGTTACTCAGATTCGACTCACCAAATTTTTATAAATCTTGAAAAGTACACATATTACAAGAGCAGGCTACTAGGAACTAACTGAATTCACAAAGAAACAGTGTTTCAGTTCGTTAAAACGTTGCTCTATCTTGAATAACAAGCTTATTACTTGCGAATCCTATTGGGAACCTACTCAATTCGCCATGATACTTGGATTCCGTTCCTTAAAATGTTGCTCGATATTGAAAAGCAAACTCATACAAGCATGTCCCATTGGGAACTCACTGAATTCGCCTAGAAATTTTGATTCCATTCGTGAAAATTTTTCTATATCCCGAACAGTCCACTTATTACTACTGCGGCCTATTGGGAACTAACAGAATTCACCATGTTACTCAGATTCGGCTCACCAAATTTTTATAAATCTTTAATGGTACACATATTACAAGAGCAGGCTACTAGGAACTAACTGAATTCACAAAGAAACAGTGTTTCAGTTCGTTAAAACGTTGCTCTATCTTGAATAACAAGCTTATTACATGCGAATCCTATTGGGAACCTACTCAATTCGCAATGATACTTGGATTCCGTTCCTTAAAATGTTGCTCGATATTGAAAAGCAAACTCATACAAGCATGTCCCATTGGGAACTCACTGAATTCGCCTAGAAATTTTGATTCCATTCGTGAAAATTTTTCTATATCCCGAACAGTCCACTTATTACTACTGCGGCCTATTGGGAACTAACAGAATTCACCATGTTACTCAGATTCGACTCACCAAATTTTTATAAATCTTGACAAGTACACATATTACAAGAGCAGGCTACTAGGAACTAACTGAATTCACAAAGAAACAGTGTTTCAGTTCGTTAAAACGTTGCTCTATCTTGAATAACAAGCTTATTACTTGCGAATCCTATTGGGAACCTACTCAATTCGCCATGATACTTGGATTCCGTTCCTTAAAATGTTGCTCGATATTGAAAAGCAAACTCATACAAGCATGTCCCATTGGGAACTCACTGAATTCGCCTAGAAATTTTGATTAATTCGTGAAAATTTTTCTATATCCCGAACAGTCCACTTATTACTACTGCGGCCTATTGGGAACTAACCGAATTCACCATGTTACTCAGATTCGGCTAACCAAATTTTTATAAATCTTGAAAAGTACACATATTACAAGAGCAGGCTACTAGGAACTAACTGAATTCACAAAGAAAGTGTTTCAGTTCGTTAAAACGTTGCTCCATCTTGAATAACAAGCTAATTACATGCGAATCCTACTGGGAACCTACTCAATTCGCCATGATACTTGTATTCCGTTCCTTAAAATGTTGCTCGATATTGAAAAGCAAACTCATACAAGCATGTCCCAATGGGAACTCACTGAATTCGCCTAGAAATTTTGATTCCATTCGTGAAAATTTTTCTATATCCCGAACAGTCCACTTATTACTACTGCGGCCTATTGGGAACTAACCGAATTCACCATGTTACTCAGATTCGGCTCACCAAATGTTTATAAATCTTGAAAAGTACACATATTACAAGAGCAGGCTACTAGGAACTAACTGAATTCACAAAGAAACAGTGTTTCAGTTCGTTAAAACTTTGCTCTATCTTGAATAACAAGCTTATTACATGCGAATCCTATTGGGAACCTATTCAATTCGCCATGATACTTGGATTCCGTTCCTTAAAATGTTGCTCGATATTGAAAAGCAAGCTCATACAAGCATGTCCCATTGGGAACTCAGTGAATTCGCCTAGAAATTTTGATTCCATTCGTGAAAATATTTCTATATCCCGAACAGTCCACTTATTACTACTGCGGCCTATTGGGAACTAACCGAATTCACCATGTTACTCAGATTCGGCTCACCAAATTTTTATAAATCTTGAAAAGTACACATATTACAAGAGCAGGCTACTAGGAACTAACTGAATTCACAAAGAAACAGTGTTTCAGTTCGTTAAAACGTTGCTCCATCTTGAATAACAAGCTTATTACATGCGAATCCTATTGGGCACCTACTCAATTCGCCATGATACTTGGATTCCGTTCCTTAAAATGTTGCTCGATATTGAAAAGCAAACTCATACAAGCATGTCCCATTGTGAACTCACTGAATTCGCCTAGAAATTTTGATTCCATTCGTGAAAATTTTTCTATATCCCGAACTGTCCACTTATTACTACTGCGGCCTATTGGGAACTAACCGAATTCACCATGTTACTCAGATTCGGATCACCAAATGTTTATAAATCTTGAAAAGTACACATATTACAAGAGCAGGCTACTAGGAACTAACTGAATTCACAAAGAAACAGTGTTTCAGTTCGTTAAAACGTTGCTCTATCTTGAATAACAAGCTTATTACATGCGAATCCTATTGGGAACCTATTCAATTCGCCATGATACTTGGATTCCGTTCCTTAAAATGTTGCTCGATATTGAAAAGCAAGCTCATACAAGCATGTCCCATTGGGAACTCAGTGAATTCGCCTAGAAATTTTGATTCCATTCGTGAAAATATTTCTATATCCCGAACAGTCCACTTATTACTACTGCGGCCTATTGGGAACTAACCGAATTCACCATGTTACTCAGATTCGGCTCACCAAATTTTTATAAATCTTGAAAAGTACACATATTACAAGAGCAGGCTACTAGGAACTAACTGAATTCACAAAGAAACAGAGTTTCAGTTCGTTAAAACGTTGCTCCATCTTGAATAACAAGCTTATTACATGCGAATCCTATTGGGCACCTACTCAATTCGCCATGATCCTTGGATTCCGTTCCTTAAAATGTTGCTCGATATTGAAAAGCAAACTCATACAAGCATGTCCCATTGGGAACTCACTGAATTCGCCTAGAAATTTTGATTCCATTCGTGAAAATTTTTCTATATCCCGAACAGTCCACTTATTAGTACTGCGGCCTATTGGGAACTAACCGAATTCACCATGTTACTCAGATTCGGCTCACCAAATTTTTATAAATCTTGAAAAGTACACATATTACAAGAGCAGGCTACTAGGAACTAACTGAATTCACAAAGAAACAGTGTTTCAGTTCGTTAAAACGTTGCTCTATCTTGAATAACAAGCTAATTACATGCGAATCCTATTGGGAACCTACTCAATTCGCCATGATACTTTTATTCCGTTCCTTAAAATGTTGCTCGATATTGAAAAGCAAACTCCTACAAGCATGTCCCATTGGGAACTCACTGAATTCGCCTAGAAATTTTGATTCCATTCGTGAAAATTTTTCTATATCCCGAACAGTCCACTTATTACTTCTGCGGCGTATTGGGAACTAACCGAATTCACCATGTTACTCAGATTCGACTCACCAAATTTTTATAAATCTTGAAAAGTACACATATTACAAGAGCAGGCTACTAGGAACTAACTGAATTCACAAAGAAACAGTGTTCAGTTCGTTAAAACGTTGCTCTATCTTGAATAACAAGCTTATTACATGCGAATCCTAGTGGGAACCTATTCAATTCGCCATGATACTTGGATTCCGTTCCTTAAAATGTTGCTCGATATTGAAAAGCAAACTCATACAAGCATGTCCCATTGGGAACTCACTGAATTCGCCTAGAAATTTTGATTCCATTCGTGAAAATTTTTCTATATCCCGAACAGTCCACTTATTAGTACTGCGGCCTATTGGGAACTAACCGAATTCACCATGTTACTCAGATTCGGCTAACCAAATTTTTATAAATCTTCAATAGTACAGATATTACAAGAGCAGGCTACTAGGAACTAACTGAATTCACAAAGAAACAGTGTTTCAGTTCGTTAAAACTTTGCTCTATCTTGAATAACAAGCTTATTACATATGAATCCTATTGGGAACCTATTCAATTCGCAATGATACTTGGATTCCGTTCCTTAAAATGTTGCTCGATATTGAAAAGCAAACTCATAGAAGCAAGTCCCATTGGGAACTCACTGAATTCGCCTAGAAATTTTGATTCCATTCGTGAAAATTTTTCTATATCCCGAACAGTCCACTTATTACTACTGCGGCCTATTGGGAACTAACCGAATTCACCATGTTACTCAGATTCGATTCACCAAATGTTTATAAATCTTGAAAAGTACACATATTACAAGAGCCGGCTACTAGGAACTAACTGAATTCACAAAGAAACAGTGTTTCAGTTCGTTAAAACTTTGCTGTATCTTGAATAACAAGCTTATTACATGCGAATCCTAGTGGGAACCTATTCAATTCGCCATGATACTTGGATTCCGTTCCTTAAAATGTTGCTCGATATTGAAAAGCAAACTCATACAAGCATGTCCCATTGGGAACTCACTGAATTCGCCTAGAAATTTTGATTCCATTCGTGAAAATTTTTCTATATCCCGAACAGTCCACTTATTAGTACTGCGGCCTATTGGGAACTAACCGAATTCACCATGTTACTCAGATTCGGCTCACCAAATTTTTATAAATCTTCAAAAGTACACATATTACAAGAGCAGGCTACTAGGAACTAACTGAATTCACAAAGAAACAGTGTTTCAGTTCGTTAAAACGTTGCTCTATCTTGAATAACAAGCTAATTACATGCGAATCCTATTGGGAACCTACTCAATTCGCCATGATACTTTTATTCCGTTCCTTAAAATGTTGCTCGATATTGAAAAGCAAACTCATACAAGCATGTCCCATTGGGAACTCACTGAATTCGCCTAGAAATTTTGATTCCATTCGTGAAAATTTTTCTATATCCCGAACAGTCCACTTATTACTACTGCGGCGTATTGGGAACTAACCGAATTCACCATGTTACTCAGATTCGACTCAACCAATTTTTATAAATCTTGAAAAGTACACATATTACAAGAGCAGGCTACTAGGAACTAACTGAATTCACAAAGAAACAGTGTTTCAGTTCGTTAAAACGTTGCTCTATCATGAATAACAAGCTTATTACATGCGAATCCTATTGGGAACCTATTCAATTCACCAAGATACTTAGATTCCGTTCCTTAAAATGTTGCTCGATATTGAAAAGCAAACTCATACAAGCATGTCCCATTGGGAACTCACTGAATTCGCCTAGAAATTTTGATTCCATTCGTGAAAATTTTTCTATATCCCGAACAGTCCACTTTTTACTACTGCCGCCTATTGGGAACTAACCGAATTCACCATGTTACTCAGATTCGGATCACCAAATGTTTATAAATCTTGAAAAGTACACATATTACAAGAGCAGGCTACCAGGAACTAACTGAATTCACAAAGAAACAGTGTTTCAGTTCGTTAAAACGTTGCTCCATCTTGAATAACAAGCTTATTACATGCGAATCCTATTGGGAACCTACTCAATTCGCAATGATACTTGGATTCCGTTCCTTAAAATGTTGCTCGATATTGAAAAGCAAACTCATACAAGTATGTCCCATTGGGAACTCACTGAATTCGCCTAGAAATTTTGATTCCATTCGGAAAATATTTCTATATCCCGAACAGTCCACTTATTAGTACTCGGCCTATTGGGAACTAACCGAATTCACCATGTTACTCAGATTCGGCTAACCAAATTTTTATAAATCTTCAAAAGTACACATATTACAAGAGCAGGCTACTAGGAACTAACTGAATTCACAAAGAAACAGTGTTTCAGTTCGTTAAAACGTTGCTCTATCTTGAATAACAAGCTAATTACATGCGAATCCTATTGGGAACCTACTCAATTCGCCATGATACTTTTATTCCGTTCCTTAAAATGTTGCTCTATATTGAAATGCAACTCATACAAGCATGTCCCATTTGGAACTCACTGAATTCGCCTAGAAATTTTGATTCCATTCGTGAAAATTTTTCTATATCCCGAACAGTCCACTTATTACTACTGCGGCCTATTGGGAACTAACCGAATTCACCATGTTACTCAGATTCGGCTCACCAAATTTTTATAAATCTTGAAAAGTACACATATTACAAGAGCAGGCTACTAGGAACTAACTGAATTCACAAAGAAACAGTGTTTCAGTTCGTTAAAACGTTGCTCTATCATGAATAACAAGCTTATTACATGCGAATCCTATTGGGAACCTATACAATTCGCCATGATACTTAGATTCCGTTCCTTAAAATGTTGCTCGATATTGAAAAGCAAACTCATACAAGCATGTCCCATTGGGAACTCACTGAATTCGCCTAGAAATTTTGATTCCATTCGTGAAAATTTTTCTATATCCCGAACAGTCCACTTATTACTACTGCGGCCTATTGGGAACTAACCGAATTCACCATGTTACTCAGATTCGACTCACCAAATGTTTATAAATCTTGAAAGGTACACATATTACAAGAGCAGGCTACTAGGAACTAACTGAATTCACAAAGAAACAGTGTTTCAGTTCGTTAAAACGTTGCTCTATCTTGAATAACAAGCTTATTACATGCGAATCCTATTGGGAACCTATTCAATTCACCATGATACTTACATTCCGTTCCTTAAAATGTTGCTCGATATTGAAAAGCAAACTCATACAAGCATGTCCCATTGGGAACTCACTGAATTCGCCTAGAAATTTTGATTCCATTCGTGAAAATTTTTCTATATCCCGAACAGTCCACTTATTAGTACTGCGGCCTATTGGGAACTAACCGAATTCACCATGTTACTCAGATTCGGCTAACCAAATTTTTATAAATCTTCAATAGTACAGATATTACAAGAGCAGGCTACTAGGAACTAACTGAATTCACAAAGAAACAGTGTTTCAGTTCGTTAAAACGTTGCTCTATCTTGAATAACAAGCTTATTACATGTGAATCCTATTGGGAACCTATTCAATTCGCAATGATACTTGGATTCCGTTCCTTAAAATGTTGCTCGATATTGAAAAGCAAACTCATACAAGCATGTCCCATTGGGAACTCACTGAATTCGCCTAGAAATTTTGATTCCATTCGTGAAAATTTTTCTATATCCCGAACAGTCCACTTATTACTACTGCGGCCTATTGGGAACTAACCGAATTCACCATGTTACTCAGATTCGACTCACCAAATGTTTATAAATCTTGAAAAGTACACATATTACAAGAGCCGGCTACTAGGAACTAACTGAATTCACAAAGAAACAGTGTTTCAGTTCGTTAAAACGTTGCTGTATCTTGAATAACAAGCTTATTACATGCGAATCCTAGTGGGAACCTATTCAATTCGCCATGATACTTAGATTCCGTTCCTTAAAATGTTGCTCGATTTTGAAAAGCAAACTCATACAAGCATGTCCCATTGGGAACACACTGAATTCGCCTAGAAATTTTGATTCCATTCGTGAAAATTTTTCTATATCCCGAACAGTCCACTTATTACTACTGCGGCCTATTGGGAACTAACCGAATTCACCATGTTACTCAGATTCGGATCACCAAATGTTTATAAATCTTGAAAAGTACACATATTACAAGAGCAGGCTACTAGGAACTAAGTGAATTCACAAAGAAACAGTGTTCCAGTTCGTTAAAACGTTGCTCTATCTTGAATAACAAGCTTATTACTTGCGAATCCTATTGGGAACCTACTCAATTCGCAATGATACTTGGATTCCGTTCCTTAAAATGTTGCTCGATATTGAAAAGCAAACTCATACAAGCATGTCCCATTGGGAACTCACTGAATTCGCCTAGAAATTTTGATTCCATTCGTGAAAATTTTTCTATATCCCGAACAGTCCACTTATTAGTACTGCGGCCTATTGGGAACTAACCGAATTCACCATGTTACTCAGATTCGGCTAACCAAATTTTTATAAATCTTCAAAAGTACACATATTACAAGAGCAGGCTACTAGGAACTAACTGAATTCACAAAGAAACAGTGTTTCAGTTCGTTAAAACGTTGCTCTATCTTGAATAACAAGCTAATTACATGCGAATCCTATTGGGAACCTACTCATTTCGCCATGATACTTGTATTCCGTTCCTTAAAATGTTGCTCGATATTGAAAAGCAAACTCATACAAGCATGTCCCATTGGGAACTCACTGAATTCGCCTAGAAATTTTGATTCCATTCGTGAAAATTTTTCTATATCCCGAACAGTCCACTTATTACTACTGCGGCCTATTGGGAACTAACCGAATTCACCATGTTAATCAGATTCGACTCACCAAATTTTTATAAATCTTGAAAAGTACACATATTACAAGAGCAGGCTACTAGGAACTAACTGAATTCACAAAGAAACAGTGTTTCAGTTCGTTAAAACGTTGCTCTATCTTGAATAACAAGCTAATTACATGCGAATCCTATTGGGAACCTACTCAATTCGCCATGATACTTGGATTCCGTTCCTTAAAATGTTGCTCGATATTGAAAAGCAAACTCATACAAGCATGTCCCATTGGGAACTCACTGAATTCGCCTAGAAATTTTGATTCCATTCGTGAAAATTTTTCTATATCCCGAACAGTCCACTTATTACTACTGCGGCCTATTGGGAACTAACCGAATTCACCATGTTACTCAGATTCGGCTCACCAAATGTTTATAAATCTTGAAAAGTACACATATTACAAGAGCAGGCTACTAGAAACTAACTGAATTCACAAAGAAACAGTGGTTCAGTTCGTTAAAACGTTGCTCTATCTTGAATAACAAGCTTATTACTTGCGAATCCTATTGGGAACCTACTCAATTCGCAATACTTGGATTCCGTTCCTTAAAATGTTGCTCGATATTGAAAAGCAAACTCATACAAGCATGTCTCATTGGGAACTCACTGAATTCGCCTAGAAATTTTGATTCCATTCGTGAAAATTTTTCTATATCCCGAACAGTCCACTTATTACTACTGCGGGCTATTGGGAACTAACCGAATTCACCATGTTACTCAGATTCGGCTAACCAAATTTTTATAAATCTTCAAAAGTACACATATTACAAGAGCAGGCTACTAGGAACTAACTGAATTCACAAAGAAACAGTGTTTCAGTTCGTTAAAACGTTGCTCTATCTTGAATAACAAGCTAATTACATGCGAATCCTATTGGGAACCTACTAATTTCGCCATGATACTTGTATTCCGTTCCTTAAAATGTTGCTCGATATTGAAAAGCAAACTCATACAAGCATGTCCCATTGGGAACTCACTGAATTCGCCTAGAAATTTTGATTCCATTCGTGAAAATTTTTCTATATCCCGAACAGTCCACTTATTACTACTGCGGCCTATTGGGAACTAACCGAATTCACCATGTTACTCAGATTCGACTCACCAAATTTTTATAAATCTTGAAAAGTACACATATTACAAGAGCAGGCTACTAGGAACTAACTGAATTCACAAAGAAACAGTGTTTCAGTTCGTTAAAACGTTGCTATATCTTGAATAACAAGCTTATTACATGCGAATCCTATTGGGAACCTATTCAATTCACCATGATACTTACATTCCGTTCCTTAAAATGTTGCTCGATATTGAAAAGCAAACTCATACAAGCATGTCCCATTGGGAACTCACTGAATTCGCCTAGAAATTTTGATTCCATTCGTGAAAATTTTTCTATATCCCGAACAGTCCACTTATTACTACTGCGGCGTATTGGGAACTAACCGAATTCACCATGTTACTCAGATTCGGCTCACCAAATGTTTATAAATCTTGAAAAGTACACATATTACAAGAGCAGGCTACTAGGAACTAAGTGAATTCACAAAGAAACAGTGTTCCAGTTCGTTAAAACGTTGCTCTATCTTGAATAACAAGCTTATTACATGCGAATCCTATTGGGAATCTACTCAATTCACCATGATACTTGGATTCCGTTCCTTAAAATGTTGCTCGATATTGAAAAGCAAGCTCATACAAGCATGTCCCATTGGGAACTCACTGAATTCGCCTAGAAATTTTGATTCCATTCGTGAAAATATTTCTATATCCCGAACAGTCCACTTATTACTACTGCGGCCTATTGGGAACTAACCGAATTCACAATGTTACTCAGATTCGGCTCACCAAATTTTTATAAATCTTGAAAAGTACACATATTACAAGAGCAGGCTACTAGGAACTAACTGAATTCACCAAGAAACAGTGTTTCAGTTCGTTAAAACGTTGCTCTATCTTGAATAACAAGTTTATTACATGCGAATCCTATTGGGAACCTACTCAATTCACCATGATTCTTGGATTCCGTTCCTTAAAATGTTGCTCGATATTGAAAAGCAAACTCATACAAGCATGTCCCATTGGGAACTCACTGAATTCGCCTAGAAATTTTGATTCCATTCGTGAAAATTTTTCTATATCCAAAACAGTCCACCTATTACTACTGCCGCCTATTGGGAACTAACCGAATTCACAATGTTACTCAGATTCGGCTCACCGAATTTTTATAAATCTTGAAAAGTACACATATTACAAGAGCAGGCTACTAGGAACTAAGTGAATTCACAAAGAAACAGTGTTTCAGTTCGTTAAAACGTTGCTCTATCTTGAATAACAAGCTTATTACATGCGAATCCTATTGGGAACCTACTCATTTCGCAATGATACTTGGATTCCGAACTTAAAATGTTGCTAGATATTGAAAAGCAAACTCATACAAGCATGTCCCATTGGGAACTCACTGAATTCGCCTAGAAATTTTGATTCCATTCGTGAAAATTTTTCTATATCCCGAACAGTCCACTTATTAGTACTGCGGCCTATTGGGAACTAACCGAATTCACCATGTTACTCAGATTCGGCTAACCAAATTTTTATAAATCTTCAAAAGTACACATATTACAAGAGCAGGCTACTAGGAACTAACTGAATTCACAAAGAAACAGTGTTTCAGTTCGTTAAAACGTTGCTCTATCTTGAATAACAAGCTAATTACATGCGAATCCTATTGGGAACCTACTCATTTCGCCATGATACTTGTATTCCGTTCCTTAAAATGTTGCTCGATATTGAAAAGCAAACTCATACAAGCATGTCCCATTGGGAACTCACTGAATTCGCCTAGAAATTTTGATTCCATTCGTGAAAATTTTTCTATATCCCGAACAGTCCACTTATTACTACTGCGGCCTATTGGGAACTAACCGAATTCACCATGTTACTCAGATTCGACTCACCAAATTTTTATAAATCTTGAAAAGTACACATATTACAAGAGCAGGCTACTAGGAACTAACTGAATTCACAAAGAAACAGTGTTTCAGTTCGTTAAAACGTTGCTCTATCTTGAATAACAAGCTAATTACATGCGAATCCTATTGGGAACCTACTCAATTCGCCATGATACTTGGATTCCGTTCCTTAAAATGTTGCTCGATATTGAAAAGCAAACTCATACAAGCATGTCCCATTGGGAACTCACTGAATTCGCCTAGAAATTTTGATTCCATTCGTGAAAATTTTTCTATATCCCGAACAGTCCACTTATTACTACTGCGGCCTATTGGGAACTAACCGAATTCACCATGTTACTCAGATTCGACTCACCAAATTTTTATAAATCTTGAAAAGTACACATATTACAAGAGCAGGCTACTAGGAACTAACTGAATTCACAAAGAAACAGTGTTTCAGTTCGTTAAAACGTTGCTCTATCTTGAATAACAAGCTTATTACATGCGAATCCTATTGGGAACCTATTCAATTCGCAATGATACTTGGATTCCGTTCCTTAAAATGTTGCTCGATATTGAAAAGCAAACTCATACAAGCATGTCCCATTGGGAACTCACTGAATTCGCCTAGAAATTTTGATTCCATTCGTGAAAATTTTTCTATATCCCGAACAGTCCACTTATTACTACTGCGGCCTATTGGGAACTAACCGAATTCACCATGTTACTCAGATTCGGCTCACCAAATGTTTATAAATCTTGAAAAGTACACATATTACAAGAGCAGGCTACTAGAAACTAACTGAATTCACAAAGAAACAGTGTTTCAGTTCGTTAAAACGTTGCTCTATCTTGAATAACAAGCTTATTACTTGCGAATCCTATTGGGAACCTACTCAATTCGCAATACTTGGATTCCGTTCCTTAAAATGTTGCTCGATATTGAAAAGCAAACTCATACAAGCATGTCTCATTGGGAACTCACTGAATTCGCCTAGAAATTTTGATTCCATTCGTGAAAATTTTTCTATATCCCGAACAGTCCACTTATTACTACTGCGGCCTATTGGGAACTAACCGAATTCACCATGTTACTCAGATTCGGCTAACCAAATTTTTATAAATCTTCAAAAGTACACATATTACAAGAGCAGGCTACTAGGAACTAACTGAATTCACAAAGAAACAGTGTTTCAGTTCGTTAAAACGTTGCTCTATCTTGAATAACAAGCTAATTACATGCGAATCCTATTGGGAACCTACTAATTTCGCCATGATACTTGTATTCCGTTCCTTAAAATGTTGCTCGATATTGAAAAGCAAACTCATACAAGCATGTCCCATTGGGAACTCAGTGAATTCGCCTAGAAATTTTGATTCCATTCGTGAAAATTTTTCTATATCCCGAACAGTCCACTTATTACTACTGCGGCCTATTGGGAATTAACCGAATTCACCATGTTACTCAGATTCGACTCACCAAATTTTTATAAATCTTGAAAAGTACACATATTACAAGAGCAGGCTACTAGGAACTAACTGAATTCACAAAGAAACAGTGTTTCAGTTCGTTAAAACGTTGCTATATCTTGAATAACAAGCTTATTACATGCGAATCCTATTGGGAACCTATTCAATTCACCATGATACTTACATTCCGTTCCTTAAAATGTTGCTCGATATTGAAAAGCAAACTCATACAAGCATGTCCCATTGGGAACTCACTGAATTCGCCTAGAAATTTTGATTCCATTCGTGAAAATTTTTCTATATCCCGAACAGTCCACTTATTACTACTGCGGCGTATTGGGAACTAACCGAATTCACCATGTTACTCAGATTCGGCTCACCAAATGTTTATAAATCTTGAAAAGTACACATATTACAAGAGCAGGCTACTAGGAACTAAGTGAATTCACAAAGAAACAGTGTTCCAGTTCGTTAAAACGTTGCTCTATCTTGAATAACAAGCTTATTACATGCGAATCCTATTGGGAATCTACTCAATTCACCATGATACTTGGATTCCGTTCCTTAAAATGTTGCTCGATATTGAAAAGCAAGCTCATACAAGCATGTCCCATTGGGAACTCACTGAATTCGCCTAGAAATTTTGATTCCATTCGTGAAAATATTTCTATATCCCGAACAGTCCACTTATTACTACTGCGGCCTATTGGGAACTAACCGAATTCACAATGTTACTCAGATTCGGCTCACCAAATTTTTATAAATCTTGAAAAGTACACATATTACAAGAGCAGGCTACTAGGAACTAACTGAATTCACCAAGAAACAGTGTTTCAGTTCGTTAAAACGTTGCTCTATCTTGAATAACAAGTTTATTACATGCGAATCCTATTGGGAACCTACTCAATTCACCATGATTCTTGGATTCCGTTCCTTAAAATGTTGCTCGATATTGAAAAGCAAACTCATACAAGCATGTCCCATTGGGAACTCACTGAATTCGCCTAGAAATTTTGATTCCATTCGTGAAAATTTTTCTATATCCAAAACAGTCCACCTATTACTACTGCCGCCTATTGGGAACTAACCGAATTCACAATGTTACTCAGATTCGGCTCACCGAATTTTTATAAATCTTGAAAAGTACACATATTACAAGAGCAGGCTACTAGAAACTAACTGAATTCACAAAGAAACAGTGTTTCAGTTCGTTAAAACGTTGCTCTATCTTGAATAACAAGCTTATTACATGCGAATCCTATTGGGAACCTACTCATTTCGCAATGATACTTGGATTCCGAACTTAAAATGTTGCTAGATATTGAAAAGCAAACTCATACAAGCATGTCCCATTGGGAACTCACTGAATTCGCCTAGAAATTTTGATTCCATTCGTGAAAATTTTTCTATATCCCGAACAGTCCACTTATTACTACTGCGGTCTATTGGGAACTAACAGAATTCACCATGTTACTCAGATTCGGCTCACCAAATTTTTATAAATCTTGAAAAGTACACATATTACAAGAGCAGGCTACTAGGAACTAACTGAATTCACAAAGAAACAGTGTTTCAGTTCGTTAAAACGTTGCTCTATCTTGAATAACAAGCTTATTACTTGCGAATCCTATTGGGAACCTACTCAATTCGCAATGATACTTGGATTCCGTTCCTTAAAATGTTGCTCGATATTGAAAAGCAAACTCATACAAGCATGTCCCATTGGGAACTCACTGAATACGCCTAGAAATTTTGATTCCATTCGTGAAAATTTTTCTATATCCCGAACAGTCCACTTATTAGTACTGCGGCCTATTGGGAACTAACCGAATTCACCATGTTACTCAGATTCGGCTAACCAAATTTTTATAAATCTTCAAAAGTACATATATTACAAGAGCAGGCTACTAGGAACTAACTGAATTCACAAAGAAACAGTGTTTCAGTTCGTTAAAACGTTGCTCTATCTTGAATAACAAGCTAATTACATGCGAATCCTATTGGGAACCTACTCATTTCGCCATGATACTTGTATTCCGTTCCTTAAAATGTTGCTCGATATTGAAAAGCAAACTCATACAAGCATGTCCCATTGGGAACTCACTGAATTCGCCTAGAAATTTTGATTCCATTCGTGAAAATTTTTCTATATCCCGAACAGTCCACTTATTACTACTGCGGCCTATTGGGAACTAACCGAATTCACCATGTTACTCAGATTCGACTCACCAAATTTTTATAAATCTTGAAAAGTACACATATTACAAGAGCAGGCTACTAGGAACTTTCTGAATTCACAAAGAAACAGTGTTTCAGTTCGTTAAAACGTTGCTCTATCTTGAATAACAAGCTTATTACATGCGAATCCTATTGGGAACCTATTCAATTCGCAATGATACTTGGATTCCGTTCCTTAAAATGTTGCTCGATATTGAAAAGCAAACTCATACAAGCATGTCCCATTGGGAACTCAATGAATTCGCCTAGAAATTTTGATTCCATTCGTGAAAATTTTTCTATATCCCGAACAGTCCACTTATTAGTACTGCGGCCTATTGGGAACTAACCGAATTCACCATGTTACTCAGATTCGGCTAACCAAATTTTTATAAATCTTTAATAGTACACATATTACAAGAGCAGGCTACTAGGAACTAACTGAATTCACAAAGAAACAGTGTTTCAGTTCGTTAAAACGTTGCTCTATCTTGAATAACAAGCTTATTACATGCGAATCCTATTGGGAACCTACTCAATTCGCAATGATACTTGGATTCCGTTCCTTAAAATGTTGCTCGATATTGAAAAGCAAACTCATACAAGCATGTCCCATTGGGAACTCACTGAATTCGCCTAGAAATTTTGATTCCATTCGTGAAAATTTTTCTATATCCCGAACAGTCCACTTATTACTACTGCGGCGTATTGGGAACTAACCGAATTCACCATGTTACTCAGATTCGGCTCACCAAATGTTTATAAATCTTGAAAAGTACACATATTACAAGAGCAGGCTACTAGGAACTAAGTGAATTCACAAAGAAACAGTGTTCCAGTTCGTTAAAACGTTGCTCTATCTTGAATAACAAGCTTATTACATGCGAATCCTATTGGGAATCTACTCAATTCACCATGATACTTGGATTCCGTTCCTTAAAATGTTGCTCGATATTGAAAAGCAAGCTCATACAAGCATGTCCCATTGGGAACTCACTGAATTCGCCTAGAAATTTTGATTCCATTCGTGAAAATATTTCTATATCCCGAACAGTCCACTTATTACTACTGCGGCCTATTGGGAACTAACCGAATTCACCATGTTACTCAGATTCGGCTCACCAAATGTTTATAAATCTTGAAAAGTACACATATTACAAGAGCAGGCTACTAGAAACTAACTGAATTCACAAAGAAACAGTGTTTCAGTTCGTTAAAACGTTGCTCTATCTTGAATAACAAGCTTATTACTTGCGAATCCTATTGGGAACCTACTCAATTCGCAATACTTGGATTCCGTTCCTTAAAATGTTGCTCGATATTGAAAAGCAAACTCATACAAGCATGTCTCATTGGGAACTCACTGAATTCGCCTAGAAATTTTGATTCCATTCGTGAAAATTTTTCTATATCCCGAACAGTCCACTTATTACTACTGCGGCCTATTGGGAACTAACCGAATTCACCATGTTACTCAGATTCGGCTAACCAAATTTTTATAAATCTTCAAAAGTACACATATTACAAGAGCAGGCTACTAGGAACTAACTGAATTCACAAAGAAACAGTGTTTCAGTTCGTTAAAACGTTGCTCTATCTTGAATAACAAGCTAATTACATGCGAATCCTATTGGGAACCTACTAATTTCGCCATGATACTTGTATTCCGTTCCTTAAAATGTTGCTCGATATTGAAAAGCAAACTCATACAAGCATGTCCCATTGGGAACTCACTGAATTCGCCTAGAAATTTTGATTCCATTCGTGAAAATTTTTCTATATCCCGAACAGTCCACTTATTACTACTGCGGCCTATTGGGAACTAACCGAATTCACCATGTTACTCAGATTCGACTCACCAAATTTTTATAAATCTTTAAAAGTAAACATATTACAAGAGCAGGCTACTAGGAACTAACTGAATTCACAAAGAAACAGTGTTTCAGTTCGTTAAAACGTTGCTATATCTTGAATAACAAGCTTATTACATGCGAATCCTATTGGGAACCTATTCAATTCACCATGATACTTACATTCCGTTCCTTAAAATGTTGCTCGATATTGAAAAGCAAACTCATACAAGCATGTCCCATTGGGAACTCACTGAATTCGCCTAGAAATTTTGATTCCATTCGTGAAAATTTTTCTATATCCCGAACAGTCCACTTATTGGTACTGCGGCCTATTGAGAACTAACGGAATTCACCATGTTACTCAGATTCGGCTAACCAAATTTTTATAAATCTTCAATAGTACACATATTACAAGAGCAGGCTACTAGGAACTAACTGAATTCACAAAGAAACAGTGTTTCAGTTCGTTAAAACGATGCTCTATCTTGAATAACAAGCTTATTACATGCGAATCCTATTGGGAACCTATTCAATTCGCAATGATACTTGGATTCCGTTCCTTAAAATGTTGCTCGATATTGAAAAGCAAACTCATACAAGCATGTCCCATTGGGAACTCAGTGAATTCGCCTAGAAATTTTGATTCCATTCGTGAAAATATTTCTATATCCCGAACAGTCCACTTATTAGTACTGCGGCCTATTGGGAACTAACCGAATTCACCATGTTACTCAGATTCGGCTAACCAAATTTTTATAAATCTTTAATAGTACACATATTACAAGAGCAGGCTACTAGGAACTAACTGAATTCACAAAGAAACAGTGTTTCAGTTCGTTAAAACGTTGCTCTATCTTGAATAACAAGCTTATTACATGCGAATCCTATTGGGAACCTACTCAATTCGCAATGATACTTGGATTCCGTTCCTTAAAATGTTGCTCGATATTGAAAAGCAAACTCATACAAGCATGTCCCATTGGGAACTCACTGAATTCGCCTAGAAATTTTGATTCCATTCGTGAAAATTTTTCTATATCCCGAACAGTCCACTTATTACTACTGCGGCGTATTGGGAACTAACCGAATTCACCATGTTACTCAGATTCGGCTCACCAAATGTTTATAAATCTTGAAAAGTACACATATTACAAGAGCAGGCTACTAGGAACTAAGTGAATTCACAAAGAAACAGTGTTCCAGTTCGTTAAAACGTTGCTCTATCTTGAATAACAAGCTTATTACATGCGAATCCTATTGGGAATCTACTCAATTCACCATGATACTTGGATTCCGTTCCTTAAAATGTTGCTCGATATTGAAAAGCAAGCTCATACAAGCATGTCCCATTGGGAACTCACTGAATTCGCCTAGAAATTTTGATTCCATTCGTGAAAATATTTCTATATCACGAACAGTCCACTTATTACTACTGCGGCCTATTGGGAACTAACCGAATTCACAATGTTACTCAGATTCGGCTCACCAAATTTTTATAAATCTTGAAAAGTACACATATTACAAGAGCAGGCCACTAGGAACTAACTGAATTCACCAAGAAACAGTGTTTCAGTTCGTTAAAACGTTGCTCTATCTTGAATAACAAGTTTATTACATGCGAATCCTATTGGGAACCTACTCAATTCACCATGATTCTTGGATTCCGTTCCTTAAAATGTTGCTCGATATTGAAAAGCAAACTCATACAAGCATGTCCCATTGGGAACTCACTGAATTCGCCTAGAAATTTTGATTCCATTCGTCAAAATTTTTCTATATCCAAAACAGTCCACCTATTACTACTGCCGCCTATTGGGAACTAACCGAATTCACAATGTTACTCAGATTCGGCTCACCGAATTTTTATAAATCTTGAAAAGTACACATATTACAAGAGCAGGCTACTAGGAACTAAGTGAATTCACAAAGAAACAGTGTTTCAGTTCCTTAAAACGTTGCTCTATCTTGAATAACAAGCTTATTACATGCGAATCCTATTGGGAACCTACTCATTTCGCAATGATACTTGGATTCCGAACTTAAAATGTTGCTAGATATTGAAAAGCAAACTCATACAAGCATGTCCCATTGGGAACTCACTGAATTCGCCTAGAAATTTTGATTCCATTCGTGAAAATTTTTCTATATCCCGAACAGTCCACTTATTACTACTGCGGTCTATTGGGAACTAACAGAATTCACCATGTTATTCAGATTCGGCTCACCAAATTTTTATAAATCTTGAAAAGTACACATATTACAAGAGCAGGCTACTAGGAACTAACTGAATTCACAAAGAAACAGTGTTTCAGTTCGTTAAAACGTTGCTCTATCTTGAATAACAAGCTTATTACTTGCGAAACCTATTGGGAACCTACTCAATTCGCAATGATACTTGGATTACGTTCCTTAAAATGTTGCTCGATATTGAAAAGCAAACTCATACAAGCATGTCCCATTGGGAACTCACTGAATTCGCCTAGAAATTTTGATTCCATTCGTGAAAATTTTTCTATATCCCGAACAGTCCACTTATTAGTACTGCGGCCTATTGGGAACTAACCGAATTCACCATGTTACTCAGATTCGGCTAACCAAATTTTTATAAATCTTCAAAAGTACAGATATTACAAGAGCAGGCTACTAGGAACTAACTGAATTCACAAAGAAACAGTGTTTCAGTTCGTTAAAACGTTGCTCTATCTTGAATAACAAGCTAATTACATGCGAATCCTATTGGGAACCTACTCATTTCGCCATGATACTTGTATTCCGTTCCTTAAAATGTTGCTCGATATTGAAAAGCAAACTCATACAAGCATGTCCCATTGGGAACTCACTGAATTCGCCTAGAAATTTTGATTCCATTCGTGAAAATTTTTCTATATCCCGAACAGTCCACTTATTACTACTGCGGCCTATTGGGAACTAACCGAATTCACCATGTTACTCAGATTCGGCTCACCAAATGTTTATAAATCTTGAAAAGTACACATATTACAAGAGCAGGCTACTAGAAACTAACTGAATTCACAAAGAAACAGTGTTTCAGTTCGTTAAAACGTTGCTCTATCTTGAATAACAAGCTTATTACTTGCGAATCCTATTGGGAACCTACTCAATTCGCAATACTTGGATTCCGTTCCTTAAAATGTTGCTCGATATTGAAAAGCAAACTCATACAAGCATGTCTCATTGGGAACTCACTGAATTCGCCTAGAAATTTTGATTCCATTCGTGAAAATTTTTCTATATCCCGAACACTCCACTTATTACTACTGCGGCCTATTGGGAACTAACCGAATTCACCATGTTACTCAGATTCGGCTAACCAAATTTTTATAAATCTTCAAAAGTACACATATTACAAGAGCAGGCTACTAGGAACTAACTGAATTCACAAAGAAACAGTGTTTCAGTTCGTTAAAACGTTGCTCTATCTTGAATAACAAGCTAATTACATGCGAATCCTATTGGGAACCTACTCATTTCGCCATGATACTTGTATTCCGTTCCTTAAAATGTTGCTCGATATTGAAAAGCAAACTCATACAAGCATGTCCCATTGGGAACTCACTGAATTCGCCTAGAAATTTTGATTCCATTCGTGAAAATTTTTCTATATCCCGAACAGTCCACTTATTACTACTGCGGCCTATTGGGAACTAACCGAATTCACCATGTTACTCAGATTCGACTCACCAAATTTTTATAAATCTTTAAAAGTAAACATATTACAAGAGCAGGCTACTAGGAACTAACTGAATTCACAAAGAAACAGTGTTTCAGTTCGTTAAAACGTTGCTATATCTTGAATAACAAGCTTATTACATGCGAATCCTATTGGGAACCTATTCAATTCACCATGATACTTACATTCCGTTCCTTAAAATGTTGCTCGATATTGAAAAGCAAACTCATACAAGCATGTCCCATTGGGAACTCACTGAATTGGCCTAGAAATTTTGATTCCATTCGTGAAAATTTTTCTATATCCCGAACAGTCCACTTATTGGTACTGCGGCCTATTGAGAACTAACGGAATTCACCATGTTACTCAGATTCGGCTAACCAAATTTTTATAAATCTTCAATAGTACACATATTACAAGAGCAGGCTACTAGGAACTAACTGAATTCACAAAGAAACAGTGTTTCAGTTCGTTAAAACGATGCTCTATCTTGAATAACAAGCTTATTACATGCGAATCCTATTGGGAACCTATTCAATTCGCAATGATACTTGGATTCCGTTCCTTAAAATGTTGCTCGATATTGAAAAGCAAACTCATACAAGCATGTCCCATTGGGAACTCACTGAATTCGCCTAGAAATTTTGATTCCATTCGTGAAAATTTTTCTATATCCCGAACAGTCCACTTATTAGTACTGCGGCCTATTGGGAACTAACCGAATTCACCATGTTACTCAGATTCGGCTAACCAAATTTTTATAAATCTTTAATAGTACACATATTACAAGAGCAGGCTACTAGGAACTAACTGAATTCACAAAGAAACAGTGTTTCAGTTCGTTAAAACGTTGCTCTATCTTGAATAACAAGCTTATTACATGCGAATCCTATTGGGAACCTACTCAATTCGCAATGATACTTGGATTCCGTTCCTTAAAATGTTGCTCGATATTGAAAAGCAAACTCATACAAGCATGTCCCATTGGGAACTCACTGAATTCGCCTAGAAATTTTGATTCCATTCGTGAAAATTTTTCTATATCCCGAACAGTCCACTTATTACTACTGCGGCCTATTGGGAACTAACCGAATTCACCATGTTACTCAGATTCGGATCACCAAATGTTTATAAATCTTGAAAAGTACACATATTACAAGAGCAGGCTACTAGAAACTAACTGAATTCACAAAGAAACAGTGTTTCAGTTCGTTAAAACGTTGCTCTATCTTGAATAACAAGCTTATTACTTGCGAATCCTATTGGGAACCTACTCAATTCGCAATACTTGGATTCCGTTCCTTAAAATGTTGCTCGATATTGAAAAGCAAACTCATACAAGCATGTTTCATTGGGAACTCACTGAATTCGCCCAGAAATTTTGATTCCATTCGTTAAAATTTTTCTATATCCCGAACAGTCCACTTATTACTACTGCGGCCTATTGGGAACTAACCGAATATCACCATGTTACTCAGATTCGGCTAACCAAATTTTTATAAATCTTCAAAAGTACACATATTACAAGAGCAGGCTACTAGGAACTAACTGAATTCACAAAGAAACAGTGTTTCAGTTCGTTAAAACGTTGCTCTATCTTGAATAACAAGCTTATTACATGCGAATCCTATTGGGAACCTACTCAATTCGCCCTGATACTTGGATTCCGTTCCTTAAAATGTTGCTCGATATTGAAAAGCAAGCTCATACAAGCATGTCCCATTGAGAACTCACTGAATTCGCCTAGAAATTTTGATTCCATTCGTGAAAATATTTCTATATCCCGAACAGTCCACTTATTACTACTGCGGCGTATTGGGAACTAACCGAATTCACAATGTTACTCAGATTCGGCTCACCAAATTTTTATAAATCTTGAAAAGTACACATATTACAAGAGCAGGCTACTAGGAACTAACTGAATTCACCAAGAAACAGTGTTTCAGTTCGTTAAAACGTTGCTCTATCTTGAATAACAAGTTTATTACATGCGAATCCTATTGGGAACCTACTCAATTCACCATGATTCTTGGATTCCGTTCCTTAAAATGTTGCTCGATATTGAAAAGCAAACTCATACAAGCATGTCCCATTGGGAACTCACTGAATTCGCCTAGAAATTTTGATTCCATTCGTGAAAATTTTTCTATATCCAAAACAGTCCACCTATTACTACTGCCGCCTATTGGGAACTAACCGAATTCACAATGTTACTCAGATTCGGCTCACCGAATTTTTATAAATCTTGAAAAGTACACATATTACAAGAGCAGGCTACTAGGAACTAAGTGAATTCACAAAGAAACAGTGTTTCAGTTCGTTAAAACGTTGCTCTATCTTGAATAACAAGCTTATTACATGCGAATCCTATTGGGAACCTACTCATTTCGCAATGATACTTGGATTCCGAACTTAAAATGTTGCTAGATATTGAAAAGCAAACTCATACAAGCATGTCCCATTGGGAACTCACTGAATTCGCCTAGAAATTTTGATTCCATTCGTGAAAATTTTTCTATATCCCGAACAGTCCACTTATTACTACTGCGGCCTATTGGGAACTAACCGAATTCACCATGTTACTCAGATTCGGCTCACCAAATTTTTATAAATCTTGAAAAGTACACATTTTACAAGAGCACGCTACTAGGAACTAACTGAATTCACAAAGAAACAGTGTTTCAGTTCGTTAAAACGTTGCTCTATCTTGAATAACAAGCTTATTACATGCGAATCCTATTGGCAATCTACTCAATTCACCATGATACTCGAATTCCGTTCCTGAAAATGTTGCTCGATATTGAAAAGCAAACTCATACAAGCATGTCCCATTGGGAACTCACTAAATTCGCCTAGAAATTTTGATTCCATTCGTGAAAATTTTTCTATATCCCGAACAGTCCACTTATTACTACTGCGGCCTCTTGGGAACTAACCGAATTCACCATGTTACTCAGATTCGGCTCACCAAATTTTTATAAATCTTGAAAAGTACACATATTTCAAGAGCAGGCTACAAGGAACTAACTGAATTCACAAAGAAACAGTGTTTCAGTTCGTTAAAACGTTGCTCTATCTTGAATAACAAGCTTATTACATGCGAATCCTATTGGGAACCTATTCAATTCACCATGATACTTAGATTCCGTTCCTTAAAATGTTGCTCGATATTGAAAAGCAAACTCATACAAGCATGTCCCATTGGGAGCTCACTGAATTCGCCTAGAAATTTTGATTCCATTCGTGAAAATTTTTCTGAATCCCGAACAGTACACTTATTACTACTGCGGCCTATTGGGAACTAACCGAATTCACCATGTTACTCAGATTCGGCTCACCAAATTTTTATAAATCTTGAAAAGTACACATATTGCAAGAGCAGGCTACTAGGAACTACCTGAATTCACAAAGAAACAGTGTTTCAGTTCGTTAAAACGTTGCTCTATCTTGAATAACAAGCTTATTACATGCGAATCCTATTGGGAACCTATTCAATTCGCAATGATACTGGGATTCCGTTCCTTAAAATGTTGCTCGATATTGAAAAGCAAACTCATACAAGCATGTCCCATTGGGAACTCACTGAATTCGCCTAGAAATTTTGATTCCATTCGTGAAAATTTTTCTATATCCCGAACAGTCCACTTATTACTACTGCGGCCTATTGGGAACTAACCGAATTCACCATGTTACTTTGATTCGGCTAACCAAATTTTTATAAATCTTCAATAGTACACATCTTACAAGAGCAGGCTACTAGGAACTAACTGAATTCACAAAGAAACAGTGTTTCAGTTCGTTAAAACGTTGCTCTATCTTGAATAACAAGCTTATTACATGCGAATCCTATTGGGAACCTACTCAATTCGCCCTGATACTTGGATTCCGTTCCTTAAAATGTTGCTCGATATTGAAAAGCAAACTCATAAAAGCATGTCCCATTGGGAACTCACTGAATTCGCCTAGAAATTTTGATTCCATTCGTGAAAATTTTTCTATATCCCGAACAGTCCACTTATTACTACTGCGGCCTATTGGGAACTAACCGAATTCACCATGTTACTCAGATTCGGATCACCAAATGTTTATAAATCTTGAAAAGTACACATATTACAAGAGCACGCTACTAAGAACTAACTGAATTCACAAAGAAACAGTGTTTCAGTTCATTAAAACGTTGCTCTATCTTGAATAACAAGCTTATTACATGCGAATCCTATTGGGAATCTACTCAATTCACCATGATACTCGAATTCTGTTCCTTAAAATGTTGCTCGATATTGAAAAGCAAACTCATACAAGCATGTCCCATTTTGAACACACTAAATTCGCCTAGAAATTTTGATTCCATTCGTGAAAATTTTTCTATATCCCGAACAGTCCACTTATTACTACTGAGGCCTCTTGGGATCTAACCGAATTCACCATTTTACTCAGATTCGGCTCACCAAATTTTTATAAATCTTGAAAAGTACACATATTTCAAGAGCAGGCTACAAGGAACTAACTGAATTCACAAAGAAACAGTGTTTCAGTTCGTTAAAACGTTGCTCTATCTTGAATAACAAGCTTATTACATGCGAATCCTATTGGGAACCTATTCAATTCGCAATGATACTGGGATTCCGTTCCTTAAAATGTTGCTCGATATTGAAAAGCAAACTCATACAAGCATGTCCCATTGGGAACTCACTGAATTCGCCTAGAAATTTTGATTCCATTCGTGAAAATTTTTCATTATCCCGAGCAGTCCACTTATTACTACTGCCGCCTATTGGGAACTAACTGAGTTCACCATGTTACTCAGATTCGGCTCTCTAAATTTTATAAATCTTTAAAAGTACACATATTACAAAGCAGGCTACTAGGAACTAACTGAATTCACAAAGAAACAGTGTTTCAGTTCGTTAAAACGTTGCTCTATCTTGAATAACAAGCTTATTACATGAGAATCCTTTGGGAATCTACTCAATTCACCATGATACTTGGATTCCGTTTCTTAAAATGTTGCTCGATATTGAAAAGCAAGCTCATACAAGCATGTCCCATTGGGAACTCACTGAATTCGCCTAGAAATTTTGATTCCATTCGTGAAAATTTTTCTATATCCCGAACAGTCCACTTATTACTACTGCGGCCTATTGGGAACTAACCGAATTCACCATGTTACTCAGATTCGGCTCACCAAATTTTTATAAATCTTGAAAAGTACACATATTACATGAGCAGGCTACTAGGAACTAACTGAATTCACAAAGAAACAGTGTTTCAGTTCGTTAAAACGTTGCTCTATCTTGAATAACAAGCTTATTACATGCGAATCCTATTGGGAACCTACTCAATTCGCAATGACACTTGGATTCCGTTCCTTAAAATGTTGCTCGATATTGAAAAGCAAACTCATACAAGCATGTCCCATTGGGAACTCACTGAATTCGCCTAGAAATTTTGATTCCATTCGTGAAAATTTTTCTATATCCCGAACAGTCCACTTATTACTACTGCGGCCTATTGGGAACTAACCGAATTCACCATGTTACTCAGATTCGGCTAACCAAATTTTTATAAATCTTGAAAAGTACACATATTACAAGAGCAGGCTACTAGGAACTAACTGAATTCACAAAGAAACAGTGTTTCATTTCGTTAAAACGTTGCTCTATCTTGAATAACAAGCTTATTACATGCGAATCCTATTGGGAACCTATTCAATTCGCCATGATACTTATATTCCGTTCCTTAAAATGTTGCTCGATATTGAAAAGCAAACTCATACAAGCATGTCCCATTGGGAACTCACTGAATTCGCCTAGAAATTTTGATTCCATTCGTGAAAATTTTTCTATATCCCGAACAGTCCACTTATTACTACTGCGGCCTATTGGGAACTAACCGAATTCACCATGTTACTCAGATTCGGATCACCAAATTTTTATAAATCTTGAAAAGTACACATATTACAAGAGCAGGCTACTAGGAACTAACTGAATTCACAAAGAAACAGTGTTTCAGTTCGTTAAAACGTTGCTCTATCTTGTATAACAAGCTTATTACATGCGAATCCTATTGGGAACCTATTCAATTCGCCATGATACTTAGATTCCGTTCCTTAAAATGTTGCTGGATATTGAAAAGCAAACTCATACAAGCATGTCCCATTGGGAACTCACTGAATTCGCCTAGAAATTTTGATTCCATTCGTGAAAATTTTTCTATATCCCGAACAGTCCACTTATTACTACTGCGGCCTATTGGGAACTAACCGATTCACCATGTTACTCAGATTCGGCTCACCAAATGTTTATAAATCTTGAAAAGTACACATATTACAAGAACAGGCTACTAGAAACTAACTGAATTCACAAAGAAACAGTGTTTCAGTTCGTTAAAACGTTGCTCTATCTTGAATAACAAGCTTATTACTTGCGAATCCTATTGGGAACCTACTCAATTCGCAATACTTGGATTCCGTTCCTTAAAATGTTGCTCGATATTGAAAAGCAAACTCATACAAGCATGTCCCATTGGGAACTCACTGAATTCGCCTAGAAATTTTGATTCCATTCGTGAAAATTTTTCTATATCCCGAACAGTCCACTTATTAGTACTGCGGCCTATTGGGAACTAACCGAATTCACCATGTTACTCAGATTCGGCTCACCAAATTTTTATAAATCTTCAAAAGTACACATATTACAAGAGCAGGCTACTAGGAACTAACTGAATTCACAAAGAAACAGTGTTTCAGTTCGTTAAAACGTTGCTCTATCTTGAATAACAAGCTAATTACATGCGAATCCTATTGGGAACCTACTCATTTCGCCATGATACTTGTATTCCGTTCCTTAAAATGTTGCTCGATATTGAAAAGCAAACTCATACAAGCATGTCCCATTTGGAACTCACTGAATTATCCTACAAATTTTGAATCCATTCGTGAAAATTTTTCTATATCCCGAACAGTCCACTTTTTACTACTGCGGCCTATTGGGAACTAACCGAATTCACCATGTTACTCAGATTCGGCTCACCAAATTTTTATAAATCTTGAAAAGTACACATATTACAAGATCAGGCTACTAGGAACTAACTGAATTCACAAAGAAACAGTGTTTCAGTTCGTTAAAACGTTGCTCTATCTTGAATAACAAGCTTATAACATGCGAATCCTATTGGGAACCTACTCAATTCGCAATGATACTTGGATTCCGTTCCTTAAACTGTTGCTCAATATTGAAAAGCAAACTCATACAAGTATGTCCCATTGGGAACTCACTAAATTCGCCTAGAAATTTTGATTCCATTCGTGAAAATTTTTCTATATCCCGAACAGTCCACTTATTACTACTGCGGCCTATTGGGAACTAACAGAATTCACCATGCTACGAAGATTCGGCTCACCAAATTTTTATAAATCTTGAAAAGTACACATATTACAAGAGCAGGCTACTAGGAACTAACTGAATTCACAAAGAAACAGTGTTTCAGTTCGTTAAAACGTTGCTCTATCTTGAATAACAAGCTTATTACATGCGAATCCTATTGGGAGACTACTCAATTCACCATGATACTTGGATTCGGTTCCTTAAAATGTTGTTCGATATTGAAAAGCAAACTCATACAAGCATGTCCCATTGGGAACTCACTAAATTCGCCTAGAAATTTTTATTCCATTCGTGAAAATTTTTCTATATCCCGAACAGTCCACTTATTACTACTGCGGCCTATTGGGAACTAACCGAATTCACCATGTTACTCAGATTCGGATCACCAAATTTTTATAAATCTTGAAAAGTACACATATTACAAGAGCAGGCTACTAGGAACTAACTGAATTCACAAAGAAACAGTGTTTCAGTTCGTTAAAACGTTGCTCTATCTTGTATAACAAGCTCATTACATGCGAATCCTATTGGGAACCTATTCAATTCGCCATGATACTTAGATTCCGTTCCTTAAAATGTTGCTCGATATTGAAAAGCAAACTCATACAAGCATGTCCCATTGGGAACTCACTGAATTCGCCTAGAAATTTTGATTCCATTCGTGAAAATTTTTCTATATCCCGAACAGTCCACTTATTACTACTGCGGCCTATTGGGAACTAACCGATTCACCATGTTACTCAGATTCGGCTCACCAAATGTTTATAAATCTTGAAAAGTACACATATTACAAGAGCAGGCTACTAGAAACTAACTGAATTCACAAAGAAACAGTGTTTCAGTTCGTTAAAACGTTGCTCTATCTTGAATAACAAGCTTATTACTTGCGAATCCTATTGGGAACCTACTCAATTCGCAATACTTGGATTCCGTTCCTTAAAATGTTGCTCGATATTGAAAAGCAAATCATACAAGCATGTCCCATTGGGAACTCACTGAATTCGCCTAGAAATTTTGATTCCATTCGTGAAAATTTTTCTATATCCCGAACAGTCCACTTATTAGTACTGCGGCCTATTGGGAACTAACCGAATTCACCATGTTACTCAGATTCGGCTCACCAAATTTTTATAAATCTTCAAAAGTACACATATTACAAGAGCAGGCTACTAGGAACTAACTGAATTCACAAAGAAACAGTGTTTCAGTTCGTTAAAACGTTGCTCTATCTTGAATAACAAGCTAATTACATGCGAATCCTATTGGGAACCTACTCATTTCGCCATGATACTTGTATTCCGTTCCTTAAAATGTTGCTAGATATTGAAAAGCAAACTCATACAAGCATGTCCCATTTGGAACTCACTGAATTATCCTAGAAATTTTGATTCCATTCGTGAAAATTTTTCTATATCCCGAACAGTCCACTTTTTACTACTGCGGCCTATTGGGAACTAACCGAATTCACCATGTTACTCAGATTCGGCTCACCAAATTTTTATAAATCTTGAAAAGTACACATATTACAAGATCAGGCTACTAGGAACTACTGAATTCACAAAGAAACAGTGTTTCAGTTCGTTAAAACGTTGCTCTATCTTGAATAACAAGCTTATTACATGCGAATCCTATTGGGAACCTACTCAATTCGCAATGATACTTGGATTCCGTTCCTTAAACTGTTGCTCAATATTGAAAAGCAAACTCATACAAGTATGTCCCATTGGGAACTCACTGAATTCGCCTAGAAACTTTGATTCCATTCGTGAAAATTTTTCTATATCCCAAACAGTCCACTTATTACTACTGCGGCCTATTGGGAACTAACCGAATTCACCATGTTACTCAGATTCGGCTCACCAAATTTTTATAAATCTTGAAAAGTACACATATTACAAGAGCAGGCTACTAGGAACTAACTAAATTCACAAAGAAACAGTGTTTCAGTTCGTTAAACGTTGCTCTATCTTGAATAACAAGCTTATTACATGCGAATCCTATTGGGAATCTACACAATTCACCATGATACTCGGATTCCGTTCCTTAAAATGTTGCTCGATATTGAAAAGCAAACTCATACAAGCATGTCCCATTGGGAACTCACTAAATTCGCCTAGAAATTTTGATTCCATTCGTGAAAATTTTTCTATATCCCGAACAGTCCACTTATTACTACTGCGGCCTATTGGGAACTAACCGAATTCACCATGTTACTCAGATTCGGCTCACCAAATTTTTATAAATCTTGAAAAGTACACATATTACAAGAGCAGGCTACTAGGAACTAACTGAATTCACAAAGAAACAGTGTTTCAGTTCGTTAAAACGTTGCTCTATCTTGAATAACAAGCTTATTACATGCGAATCCTATTGGGAATCTACACAATTCACCATGATACTCGGATTCCGTTCCTTAAAATGTTGCTCGATATTGAAAAGCAAACTCATACAAGCATGTCCCATTTGGAACTCACTAAATTCGCCTAGAAATTTTGATTCCATTCGTGAAAATTTTTCTATATCCCGAACAGTCGACTTATTACTACTGCGGCCTATTGGGAACTAACCGAATTCACCATGTTACTCAGATTCGGCTCACCAAATTTTTATAAATCTTGAAAAGTACACATATTACAAGAGCAGGCTACTAGGAACTAACTAAATTCACAAAGAAACAGTGTTTCATTTCGTTAAAACGTTGCTCTATCTTGAATAACAAGCTTATTACATGCGAATCCTATTGGGAACCTATTCAATTCGCCATGATACTTATATTCCGTTCCTTAAAATGTTGCTCGATATTGAAAAGCAAACTCATACAAGCATGTCCCATTGGGAACTCACTGAATTCGCCTAGAAATTTTGATTCCATTCGTGAAAATTTTTCTATATCCCGAACAGTCCACTTATTACTACTGCGGCCTATTGGGAACTAACCGAATTCACCATGTTACTCAGATTCGGATCACCAAATTTTTATAAATCTTGAAAAGTACACATATTACAATAGCAGGCTACTAGGAACTAACTGAATTCACAAAGAAACAGTGTTTCAGTTCGTTAAAACGTTGCTCTATCTTGTATAACAAGCTTATTACATGCGAATCCTATTGGGAACCTATTCAATTCGCCATGATACTTAGATTCCGTTCCTTAAAATGTTGCTCGATATTGAAAAGCAAACTCATACAAGCATGTCCCATTGGGAACTCACTGAATTCGCCTAGAAATTTTGATTCCATTCGTGAAAATTTTTCTATATCCCGAACAGTCCACTTATTACTACTGCGGCCTATTGGGAACTAACCGATTCACCATGTTACTCAGATTCGGCTCACCAAATGTTTATAAATCTTGAAAAGTACACATATTACAAGAGCAGGCTACTAGAAACTAACTGAATTCACAAAGAAACAGTGTTTCAGTTCGTTAAAACGTTGCTCTATCTTGAATAACAAGCTTATTACATGCGAATCCTATTGGGAATCTACACAATTCACCATGATACTCGGATTCCGTTCCTTAAAATGTTGCTCGATATTGAAAAGCAAACTCATACAAGCATGTCCCATTGGGAACTCACTAAATTCGCCTAGAAATTTTGATTCCATTCGTGAAAATTTTTCTATATCCCGAACAGTCGACTTATTACTACTGCGGCCTATTGGGAACTAACCGAATTCACCATGTTACTCAGATTCGGCTCACCAAATTTTTATAAATCTTGAAAAGTACACATATTACAAGAGCAGGCTACTAGGAACTAACTGAATTCACAAAGAAACAGTGTTTCATTTCGTTAAAACGTTGCTCTATCTTGAATAACAAGCTTATTACATGCGAATCCTATTGGGAACCTATTCAATTCGCCATGATACTTATATTCCGTTCCTTAAAATGTTGCTCGATATTGAAAAGCAAACTCATACAAGCATGTCCCATTGGGAACTCACTGAATTCGCCTAGAAATTTTGATTCCATTCGTGAAAATTTTTCTATATCCCGAATAGTCCACTTATTACTACTGCGGCCTATTGGGAACTAACCGAATTCACCATGTTACTCAGATTCGGCTCACCAAATTTTTATAAATCTTGAAAAGTACACATATTACAAGAGCAGGCTACTAGGAACTAACTGAATTCACAAAGAAACAGTGTTTCAGTTCGTTAAAACGTTGCTCTATCTTGTATAACAAGCTTATTACATGCGAATCCTATTGGGAACCTATTCAATTCGCCATGATACTTAGATTCCGTTCCTTAAAATGTTGCTCGATATTGAAAAGCAAACTCATACAAGCATGTCCCATTGGGAACTCACTGAATTCGCCTAGAAATTTTGATTCCATTCGTGAAAATTTTTCTATATCCCGAACAGTCCACTTATTACTACTGCGGCCTATTGGGAACTAACCGATTCACCATGTTACTCAGATTCGGCTCACCAAATGTTTATAAATCTTGAAAAGTACACATATTACAAGAGCAGGCTAAGAAACTAACTGAATTCACAAAGAAACAGTGTTTCAGTTCGTTAAAACGTTGCTCTATCTTGAATAACAAGCTTATTACTTGCGAATCATATTGGGAACCTACTCAATTCGCAATACTTGGATTCCGTTCCTTAAAATGTTGCTCGATATTGAAAAGCAAACTCATACAAGCATGTCCCATTGGGAACTCACTGAATTCGCCTAGAAATTTTGATTCCATTCGTGAAAATTTTTCTATATCCCGAACAGTCCACTTATTATTACTGCGGCCTATTGGGAACTAACCGAATTCACCATGTTACTCAGATTCGGCTCACCAAATTTTTATAAATCTTCAAAAGTACACATATTACAAGAGCAGGCTACTAGGAACTAACTGAATTCACAAAGAAACAGTGTTTCAGTTCGTTAAAACGTTGCTCTATCTTGAATAACAAGCTAATTACATGCGAATCCTATTGGGAACCTACTCAATTCGCCATGATACTTTTATTCCGTTCCTTAAAATGTTGCTCGATATTGAAAAGCAAACTCATACAAGCATGTCCCATTGGGAACTCACTAAATTCGCCTAGAAATTTTGATTCCATTCGTGAAAATTTTTCTATATCCCGAACAGTCCACTTATTACTACTGCGGCCTATTGGGAACTAACCGAATTCACCATGTTACTCAGATTCGGCTCACCAAATTTTTATAAATCTTGAAAAGTACACATATTACAAGATCAGGCTACTAGGAACTAACTGAATTCACAAAGAAACAGTGTTTCAGTTCGTTAAAACGTTGCTCTATCTTGAATAACAAGCTTATTACATGCGAATCCTATTGGGAACCTACTCAATTCGCAATGATACTTGGATTCCGTTCCTTAAACTGTTGCTCGATATTGAAAAGCAAACTCATACAAGCATGTCCCATTGGGAACTCACTGAATTCGCCTAGAAATTTTGATTCCATTCGTGAAAATTTTTCTATATCCCGAACAGTCCACTTATTACTACTGCGGCCTATTGGGAACTAACCGATTCACCATGTTACTCAGATTCGGCTCACCAAATGTTTATAAATCTTGAAAAGTACACATATTACAAGAGCAGGCTACTAGGAACTAACTGAATTCACAAAGAAACAGTGTTTCATTTCGTTAAAACGTTGCTCTATCTTGAATAACAAGCTTATTACATGCGAATCCTATTGGGAACCTATTCAATTCGCCATGATACTTATATTCCGTTCCTTAAAATGTTGCTCGATATTGAAAAGCAAATTCATACAAGCATGTCCCATTGGGAACTCACTGAATTCGCCTAGAAATTTTGATTCCATTCGTGAAAATTTTTCTATATCCCGAACAGTCCACTTATTACTACTGCGGCCTATTGGGAACTAACCGAATTCACCATGTTACTCAGATTCGGATCACCAAATTTTTATAAATCTTGAAAAGTACACATATTACAAGAGCAGGCTACTAGGAACTAACTGAATTCACAAAGAAACAGTGTTTCAGTTCGTTAAAACGTTGCTCTATCTTGTATAACAAGCTTATTACATGCGAATCCTATTGGGAACCTATTCAATTCGCCATGATACTTAGATTCCGTTCCTTAAAATGTTGCTCGATATTGAAAAGCAAACTCATACAAGCATGTCCCATTGGGAACTCACTGAATTCGCCTAGAAATTTTGATTCCATTCGTGAAAATTTTTCTATATCCCGAACAGTCCACTTATTACTACTGCGGCCTATTGGGAACTAACCGATTCACCATGTTACTCAGATTCGGCTCACCAAATGTTTATAAATCTTGAAAAGTACACATATTACAAGAGCAGGCTACTAGGAACTAACTGAATTCACAAAGAAACAGTGTTTCAGTTCGTTAAAACGTTGCTATATCTTGAATAACAAGCTTATTACATGCGAATCCTATTGGGAATCTACACAATTCACCATGATACTCGGATTCCGTTCCTTAAAATGTTGCTCGATATTGAAAAGCAAACTCATACAAGCATGTCCCATTTGGAACTCACTAAATTCGCCTAGAAATTTTGATTCCATTCCTGAAAATTTTTCTATATCCCGAACAGTCCACTTATTACTACTGCGGCCTATTGGGAACTAACCGAATTCACCATGTTACTCAGATTCGGATCACCAAATTTTTATAAATCTTTAAAAGTACACATATTACAAGAGCAGGCTACTAGGAACTAACTGAATTCACAAAGAAACAGTGTTTCAGTTCGTTTAAACGTTGCTCTATCTTGAATAACAAGCTTATTACATGCGAATCCTATTGGGAACCTACTCAATCCGCAATGATACTTGGATTCCGTTCCTTAAAATGTTGCTCAATATTGAAAAGCAAACTCATACAAGCATGTCCCTTTGGGCCCTCACTGAATTCGCCTAGAAATTTTGATTCCATTCGTGAAAATTTTTCTATATCCCGAACAGTCCACTTATTACTACTGCGGCCTATTGGGAACTAACCGAATTCACCATGTTACTCAGATTCGGCTCACCAAATTTTTGTAAATCTTGAAAAGTACACATATTACAAGAGCAGGCTACTAGGAACTAACTGAATTCACAAAGAAACAGTGTTTCAGTTCGTTAAAACGTTGCTCTATCTTGAATAACAAGCTTATTACATGCGAATCCTATTGGGAACCTACTCAATTCGTCATGATACTTGGATTCCGTTCCTTAAAATTTTGCTCGATAATGAAAAGCAAACTCATACAAGCATGTCCCATTGGGAACTCACTGAATTCGCCTAGAAATTTTGATTCCATTCGTGAAAATTTTTCTGTATCCCGAACAGTCCACTTATTATTACTGCGGCCTATTGGGAACTAACCGAATTCACCATGTTACTCAGATTCGGCTAACCAAATTTTTATAAATCTTGAAAAGTACACATATTACAAGAGCAGGCTACTAGGAACTAACTGAATTCACAAAGAAACAGTGTTTCAGTTCGTTAAAACGTTGCTCTATCTTGAATAACAAGCTTATTACATGCGAATCCTATTGGGAACCTACTCAATTCGCAATGATACTTGGATTCCGTTCCTTAAAATGTTGCTCGATATTGAAAAGCAAACTCATACAAGCATGTCCCATTGGGAACTCACATGAATTCGCCTAGAAATTTTGATTCCATTCGTGAAAATTTTTCTATATCCCGAACAGTCCACTTATTACTACTGCGGCCTATTGGGAACGAACCGAATTCACCATGTTACTCAGATTCGGCTCACCAAATTTTTATAAATCTTTAAAAGTACACATATTACAAGAGCAGGCTACTAGGAACTAAGTGAATTCACAAAGAAACAGTGTTTCAGTTCGTTAAAACGTTGCTCTATCTTGAATAACAAGCTTATTACATGCGAATCCTATTGGGTATCTACACAATTCACCATGATACTCGGATTCCGTTCCTTAAAATGTTGCTCGATATTGAAAAGCAAACTCATACAAGCATGTCCCATTGGGAATTCACTAAATTCGCCTAGAAATTTTGATTCCATTCGTGAAAATTTTTCTATATCCCGAACAGTCCACTTATTACTACTGCGGCCTATTGGTAACGAACCGAATTCACCATGTTACTCAGAATCGGCTCACCAAATTTTTATAAATCTTTAAAAGTACACATATTACAAGAGCAGGCTACTAGGAACTAACTGAATTCACAAAGAAACAGAGTTTCAGTTCGTTAAAACGTTGCTCTATCTTGAATAACAAGCTTATTACATGCGAATCCTATTGGGAACCTACTCAATCCGCAATGATACTTGGATTCCGTTCCTTAAAATGTTGCTCAATATTGAAAAGCAAACTCATACAAGGATGTCCCATTGGGAACTCACTGAATTCGCCTAGAAATTTTGATTCCATTCGTGAAAATTTTTCTATATCCCGAACAGTCGACTTATTACTACTACGGCCTATTGGGAACTAACCGAATTCACCATGTTACTCAGATTCGGCTCACCAAATTTTTATAAATCTTGAAAAGTACACATATTACAAGAGCAGGCTACTAGGAACTAACTGAATTCACAAAGAAACAGTGTTTCAGTTCGTTAAAACGTTGCTCTATCTTGAATAACAAGCCTATTACATGCGAATCCTATTGGGAATCTACTCAATTCACCATGATACTCGGATTCCGTTCCTTAAAATGTTGCTCGATATTGAAAAGCAAACTCAAACAAGCATGTCCCATTGGGAACTCACTAAATTCGCCTAGAAATTTTGATTCCATTCGTGAAAATTTTTCTATATCCCGAACAATCCACTTATTACTACTGCGGCCTATTGGGAACTAACCGAATTCACCATGTTACTCAGATTCGGCTCACCAAATTTTTATAAATCTTGAAAAGTACACATATTTCAAGAGCAGGCTACTAGGAACTAACTGAATTCACAAAGAAACAGTGTTTCAGTTCGTTAAAACGTTGCTCTATCTTGAATAACAAGCTTATTACATGTGAATCCTATTGGGAACCTATTCAATTCGCAATGATACTTGGATTCCGTTCCTTAAAATGTTGCTCGATATTGAAAAGCAAACTCATACAAGCATGTCCCATTGGGAACTCACTGAATTCGCCTAGAAATTTTGATTCCATTCGTGAAAATTTTTCATTATCCCGAGCAGTCCACTTATTACTACTGCCGCCTATTGGGAAATAAGCGAGTTCACCATGTTACTCAGATTCGGCTCACCAAATTTAAAAATCTTTAAAAGTACACATATTACAAAGCAGGCTATTAGGAACTAAGTGAATTCACAAAGAAACAGTGTTTCAGTTCGTTAAAACGTTGCTCTATCTTGAATAACAAGCTTATTACATGCGAATCCTATTGGGAACCTACTCAATTCACCATGATACTTGGATTCCGTTCCTTAAAATGTTGCTCGATATTGAAAAGCAAGCTCATACAAGCATGTCCCATTGGGAACTCAGTGAATTCGCCTAGAAATTTTGATTCCATTCGTGAAAATATTTCTATATCCCGAACAGTCCACTTATTACTACTGCGGCCTATTGGGAACTAACCGAATTCACCATGTTACTCAGATTCGGCTCACCAATTTTTTATAAATCTTTAAAAGTACACATATTACAAGAGCAGGCTACTAGGAACTAACTGAATTCACAAAGAAACAGTGTTTCAGTTCGTTAAAACGTTGCTCTATCTTGAATAACAAGCTTATTACATGCGAATCCTATTGGGAACCTACTCAATTCGCAATGATACTTGGATTCCGTTCCTTAAAATGTTGCTCAATATTGAAAAGCAAACTCATACAAGCATGTCCCATTGGGAACTCACTGAATTCGCCTAGAAATTTTGATTCCATTCGTGAAAATTTTTCTATATCCCGAACAGTCCACTTATTACTACTGCGGCCTATTGGGAACTAACCGAATTCACCATGTTACTCAGATTCGGCTCACCAAATTTTTATAAATCTTGAAAAGTACACATATTACAAGAGCAGGCTACTAGGAACTAACTGAATTCACAAAGAAACAGTGTTTCAGTTCGTTAAAACGTTGCTCTATCTTGAATAACAAGCTTATTACATGCGAATCCTATGGGGAACCGACTCAATTCGTCATGATACTTGGATTCCGTTCCTTAAAATGTTGCTCGATAATGAAAAGCAAACTCATACACGCATGTCCCATTGGGAACTCACTGAATTCGCCTAGAAATTTTGATTCCATTCTTGAAAATTTTTCTATATCCCGAACAGTCCACTTATTACTACTGCGGCCTATTGGGAACTAACCGAATTCACCATGTTACTCAGATTCGGCTCACCAAATTTTTATAAATCTTGAAAAGTACACATATTTCAAGAGCAGGCTACTAGGAACTAACTGAATTCACAAAGAAACAGTGTTTCAGTTCGTTAAAACGTTGCTCTATCTTGATAAACAAGCTTATTACATGCGAATCCTATTGGGAACCTACTCAATTCGCAATGATACTTGGATTCCGTTCCTTAAAATGTTGCTCGATATTGAAAAGCAAACTCATACAAGCATGTCCCATTGGGAACTCACTGAATTCGCCTAGAAATTTTGATTCCATTCGTGAAAATTTTTCTATATCCCGAACAGTCCACTTATTAGTACTGCGGCCTATTGGGAACTAACCGAATTCACCATGTTACTCAGATTCGGCTCACCAAATTTTTATAAATCTTGAAAAGTACACATATTACAAGAGCAGGCTACTAGGAACTAACTGAATTCACAAAGAAACAGTGTTTCAGTTCGTTAAAACGTAGCTCTATCTTGAATAACAAGCTTATTACATGCGAATCCTATTGGGAACCTATTCAATTCGTCATGATACTTGGATTCCGTTCCTTAAAATGTTGCTCGATAATGAAAAGCAAACTCATACACGCATGTCCCATTGGGAACTCACTGAATTCGCCTAGAAATTTTGATTCCATTCGTGAAAATTTTTCTATATCCCGAACAGTCCACTTATTACTACTGCGGCCTATTGGGAACTAACCGAATTCACCATGTTACTCAGATTCGGCTCACCAAATTTTTATAAATCTTGAAAAGTACACATATTACAAGAGCAGGCTACTAGGAACTAACTGAATTCACAAAGAAACAGTGTTTCAGTTCGTTAAAACGTTGCTCTATCTTGAATAACAAGCTTATTACATGTGAATCCTATTGGGAATCTATTCAATTCGCAATGATACTTGGATTCCGTTCCTTAAAATGTTGCTCGATATTGAAAAGCAAACTCATACAAGCATGTCCCATTGGGAACTCACTGAATTCGCCTAGAAATTTTGATTCCATTCGTGAAAATTTTTCATTATCCCGAGCAGTCCACTTATTACTACTGCCGCCTATTGGGAAATAAGCGAGTTCACCATGTTACTCAGATTCGGCTCACCAAATTTAAAAATCTTTAAAAGTACACATATTACAAAGCAGGCTACTAGGAACTAACTGAATTCACAAAGAAACAGTGTTTCAGTTCGTTAAAACGTTGCTCTATCTTGAATAACAAGCTTATTACAAGCGAATCCTATTGGGAACCTACTCAATTCACCATGATACTTGGATTCCGTTCCTTAAAATGTTGCTCGATATGGAAAAGCAAGCTCATACAAGCATGTCCCATTGGGAACTCACTGAATTCGCCTAGACATTTTGATTCCATTCGTGAAAATATTTCTATATCCCGAACTGTCCACTTATTACTACTGCGGCCTATTGGGAACTAACCGAATTCACCATGTTACTCAGATTCGGCTCACCAAATTTATATAAATCTTTAAAAGTACACATATTACAAGAGCAGGCTACTAGGAACTAACTGAATTCACAAAGAAACAGTGTTTCAGTTCGTTAAAACGTTGCTCTATCTTGAATAACAAGCTTATTACATGCGAATCCTATTGGGAACCTACTCAATTCGCAATGATACTTGGATTCCGTTCCTTAAAATGTTGCTCAATATTGAAAAGCAAACTCATACAAGCATGTCCCATTGGGAAATCACTGAATTCGCCTAGAAATTTTGATTCCATTCGTGAAAATTTTTCTATATTCCGAACAGTCCACTTATTACTACTGCGGCCTATTGGGAACTAACCGAATTCACCATGTTACTCAGATTCGGCTCACCAAATTTTTATAAATCTTGAAAAGTACACATATTACAAGAGCAGGCTACTAGGAACTAACTGAATTCACAAAGAAACAGTGTTTCAGTTCGTTAAAACGTTGCTCTATCTTAAATAACAAGCTTTTTACTTGCGAATCCTATTGGGAACCTACTCAATTCGCAATGATACTTGGATTCCGTTCCTTAAAATGTTGCTCAATATTGAAAAGCAAACTCATACAAGCATGTCCCATTGGGAACTCACTGAATTCGCCTAGAAATTTTGATTCCATTCGTGAAAATTTTTCTATATCTCGAACAGTCCACTTATTAGTACTGCGGCCTATTGGGAACTAACCGAATTCACCATGTTACTCAGATTCGGCTACCCAAATTTTTATAAATCTTGAAAAGTACACATATTACAAGAGCAGGCTACTAGGAACTAACTGAATTCACAAAGAAACAGTGTTTCAGTTCGTTAAAACGTTGCTCTATCTTGAATAACAAGCTTATTACATGTGAATCCTATTGGGAACCTATTCAATTCGCAATGATACTTGGATTCCGTTCCTTAAAATGTTGCTCGATATTGAAAAGCAAACTCATACAAGCATGTCCCATTGGGAACTCACTGAATTCGCCTAGAAATTTTGATTCCATTCGTGAAAATTTTTCATTATCCCGAGCAGTCCACTTATTACTACTGCCGCCTATTGGGAAATAAGTGAGTTCACCATGTTACTCAGATTCGGCTCACCAAATTTAAAAATCTTTAAAAGTACACATATTACAAAGCAGGCTACTAGGAACTAACTGAATTCAAAAAGAAACAGTGTTTCAGTTCGTTAAAACGTTGCTCTATCTTGAATAACAAGCTTATTACATGCGAATCCTATTGGGAACCTACTCAATTCACCATGATACTTGGATTCCGTTCCTTAAAATGTTGCTCGATATTGAAAAGCAAGCTCATTCAAGCATGTCCCATTGGGAACTCACTGAATTCGCCTAGACATTTTGATTCCATTCGTGAAAATATTTCTATATCCCGAACAGTCCACTTATTACTACTGCGGCCTATTGGGAACTAACCGAATTCACCATGTTACTCAGATTCGGCTCACCAAATTTTTATAAATCTTGAAAAGTACACATATTACAAGAGCAGGCTACTAGGAACTAACTGAATTCACAAAGAAACAGTGTTTCAGTTCGTTAAAACGTTGCTCTATCTTGAATAACAAGCTTATTACATGCGAATCCTATTGGGAACCTACTCAATTCGCAATGATACTTGGATTCCGTTCCTTAAAATGTTGCTCAATATTGAAAAGCAAACTCATACAAGCATGTCCCATTGGGAACTCACTGAATTCGCCTAGAAATTTTGATTCCATTCGTGAAAATTTTTCTATATCCCGAACAGTCCACTTATTACTACTGCGGCCTATTGGGAACTAACCGAATTCACCATGTTACTCAGATTCGGCTCACCAAATTTTTATAAATCTTGAAAAGTACACATATTACAAGAGCAGGCTACTAGGAACTAACTGAATTCACAAAGAAACAGTGTTTCAGTTCGTTAAAACGTTGCTCTATCTTGAATAACAAGCTTATGACATGCGAATCCTATTGGGAACCTATTCAATTCACCATGATACTTAGATTCCGTTCCTTAAAATGTTGCTCGATATTGAAAAGCAAACTCATACAAGCATGTCCCATTTGGAATTCACTGAATTCGCCTAGAAATTTTGATTCCATTCGTGAAAATTTTTCTATATCCCGAACAGTCCACTTATTACTACTGCGGCCTATTGGGAACTAACCGAATTCACCATGTTACTCAGATTCGGCTCACCAAATTTTTATAAATCTTGAAAAGTACACATATTACAAGAGCAGGCTACTAGGAACTAACTGAATTCACAAAGAAACAGTGTTTCAGTTCGTTAAAACGTTGCTCTATCTTGAATAACAAGCTTATTACATGCGAATCCTATTGGGAACCTACTCAATTCGCCATGATACTTGGATTCCGTTCCTTACAATGTTGCTCGATAATGAAAAGAAAACTCATACACGCATGTCCCATTGGGAACTCACTGAATTCGCCTAGAAATTTTGATTCCATTCGTGAAAATTTTTCTATATCCCGAACAGTCCACTTATTACTACTGCGGCCTATTGGGAACTAACCGAATTCACCATGTTACTCAGAATCGGCTCACCAAATTTTTATAAATCTTGAAAAGTACACATATTACAAGAGCGGGCTACTAGGAACTAACTGAATTCACAAAGAAACAGTGTTTCAGTTCGTTAAAACGTTGCTCTATCTTGAATAACAACTTATTACATGCGAATCCTATTGGGAACCTATTCAATTCACCAGGATACTTAGATTCCGTTCCTTAAAATGTTGCTCGATATTGAAAAGCAAACTCATACAAGCATGTCCCATTGGGAACTCACTGAATTCGCCTAGAAATTTTGATTCCATTCGTGAAAAATTTTCTATATCCCGAACAGTCCACTTATTACTACTGCGGCCTATTGGGAACTAACAGAATTCACCATGTTACTCAGATTCGGATCACCAAATTTTTATAAATCTTTAAAAGTACACATATTACAAGAGCAGGCTACTAGGAACTAACTGAATTCACAAAGAAACAGTGTTTCAGTTCGTTAAAACATTGCTCTATCTTGAATAACAAGCTTATTACATGTGAATCCTATTGGGAACCTATTCAATTCGCAATGATACTTGGATTCCGTTCCTTAAAATGTTGCTCGATATTGAAAAGCAAACTCATACAAGCATGTCCCATTGGGAACTCACTGAATTCGCCTAGAAATTTTGATTCCATTCGTGAAAATTTTTCATTATCCCGAGCAGTCCACTTATTACTACTGCCGCCTATTGGGAAATAAGCGAGTTCACCATGTTACTCAGATTCGGCTCACCAAATTTAAAAATCTTTAAAAGTACACATATTACAAAGCAGGCTACTAGGAACTAACTGAATTCACAAAGAAACAGTGTTTCAGTTCGTTAAAACGTTGCTCTATCTTGAATAACAAGCTTATTACAAGCGAATCCTATTGGGAACCTACTCAATTCACCATGATACTTGGATTCCGTTCCTTAAAATGTTGCTCGATATGGAAAAGCAAGCTCATACAAGCATGTCCCATTGGGAACTCACTGAATTCGCCTAGACATTTTGATTCCATTCGTGAAAATATTTCTATATCCCGAACTGTCCACTTATTACTACTGCGGCCTATTGGGAACTAACCGAATTCACCATGTTACTCAGATTCGGCTCACCAAATTTATATAAATCTTTAAAAGTACACATATTACAAGAGCAGGCTACTAGGAACTAACTGAATTCACAAAGAAACAGTGTTTCAGTTCGTTAAAACGTTGCTCTATCTTGAATAACAAGCTTATTACATGCGAATCCTATTGGGAACCTACTCAATTCGCAATGATACTTGGATTCCGTTCCTTAAAATGTTGCTCAATATTGAAAAGCAAACTCATACAAGCATGTCCCATTGGGAAATCACTGAATTCGCCTAGAAATTTTGATTCCATTCGTGAAAATTTTTCTATATTCCGAACAGTCCACTTATTACTACTGCGGCCTATTGGGAACTAACCGAATTCACCATGTTACTCAGATTCGGCTCACCAAATTTTTATAAATCTTGAAAAGTACACATATTACAAGAGCAGGCTACTAGGAACTAACTGAATTCACAAAGAAACAGTGTTTCAGTTCGTTAAAACGTTGCTCTATCTTAAATAACAAGCTTTTTACTTGCGAATCCTATTGGGAACCTACTCAATTCGCAATGATACTTGGATTCCGTTCCTTAAAATGTTGCTCAATATTGAAAAGCAAACTTATACAAGCATGTCCCATTGGGAACTCACTGAATTCGCCTAGAAATTTTGATTCCATTCGTGAAAAATTTTCTATATCTCGAACAGTCCACTTATTAGTACTGCGGCCTATTGGGAACTAACCGAATTCACCATGTTACTCAGATTCGGCTACCCAAATTTTTATAAATCTTGAAAAGTACACATATTACAAGAGCAGGCTACTAGGAACTAACTGAATTCACAAAGAAACAGTGTTTCAGTTCGTTAAAACGTTGCTCTATCTTGAATAACAAGCTTATTACATGTGAATCCTATTGGGAACCTATTCAATTCGCAATGATACTTGGATTCCGTTCCTTAAAATGTTGCTCGATATTGAAAAGCAAACTCATACAAGCATGTCCCATTGGGAACTCACTGAATTCGCCTAGAAATTTTGATTCCATTCGTGAAAATTTTTCATTATCCCGAGCAGTCCACTTATTACTACTGCCGCCTATTGGGAAATAAGTGAGTTCACCATGTTACTCAGATTCGGCTCACCAAATTTAAAAATCTTTAAAAGTACACATATTACAAAGCAGGCTACTAGGAACTAACTGAATTCAAAAAGAAACAGTGTTTCAGTTCGTTAAAACGTTGCTCTATCTTGAATAACAAGCTTATTACATGCGAATCCTATTGGGAACCTACTCAATTCACCATGATACTTGGATTCCGTTCCTTAAAATGTTGCTCGATATTGAAAAGCAAGCTCATTCAAGCATGTCCCATTGGGAACTCACTGAATTCGCCTAGACATTTTGATTCCATTCGTGAAAATATTTCTATATCCCGAACAGTCCACTTATTACTACTGCGGCCTATTGGGAACTAACCGAATTCACCATGTTACTCAGATTCGGCTCACCAAATTTTTATAAATCTTTAAAAGTACACATATTACAAGAGCAGGCTACTAGGAACTAACTGAATTCACAAAGAAACAGTGTTTCAGTTCGTTAAAACGTTGCTCTATCTTGAATAACAAGCTTATTACATGCGAATCCTATTGGGAACCTACTCAATTCGCAATGATACTTGGATTCCGTTCCTTAAAATGTTGCTCAATATTGAAAAGCAAACTCATACAAGCATGTCCCATTGGGAACTCACTGAATTCGCCTAGAAATTTTGATTCCATTCGTGAAAATTTTTCTATATCCCGAACAGTCCACTTATTACTACTGCGGCCTATTGGGAACTAACCGAATTCACCATGTTACTCAGATTCGGCTCACCAAATTTTTATAAATCTTGAAAAGTACACATATTACAAGAGCAGGCTACTAGGAACTAACTGAATTCACAAAGAAACAGTGTTTCAGTTCGTTAAAACGTTGCTCTATCTTGAATAACAAGCTTATGACATGCGAATCCTATTGGGAACCTATTCAATTCACCATGATACTTAGATTCCGTTCCTTAAAATGTTGCTCGATATTGAAAAGCAAACTCATACAAGCATGTCCCATTTGGAATTCACTGAATTCGCCTAGAAATTTTGATTCCATTCGTGAAAATTTTTCTATATCCCGAACAGTCCACTTATTACTACTGCGGCCTATTGGGAACTAACCGAATTCACCATGTTACTCAGATTCGGCTCACCAAATTTTTATAAATCTTGAAAAGTACACATATTACAAGAGCAGGCTACTAGGAACTAACTGAATTCACAAAGAAACAGTGTTTCAGTTCGTTAAAACGTTGCTCTATCTTGAATAACAAGCTTATTACATGCGAATCCTATTGGGAACCTACTCAATTCGCCATGATACTTGGATTCCGTTCCTTACAATGTTGCTCGATAATGAAAAGAAAACTCATACACGCATGTCCCATTGGGAACTCACTGAATTCGCCTAGAAATTTTGATTCCATTCGTGAAAATTTTTCTATATCCCGAACAGTCCACTTATTACTACTGCGGCCTATTGGGAACTAACCGAATTCACCATGTTACTCAGAATCGGCTCACCAAATTTTTATAAATCTTGAAAAGTACACATATTACAAGAGCGGGCTACTAGGAACTAACTGAATTCACAAAGAAACAGTGTTTCAGTTCGTTAAAACGTTGCTCTATCTTGAATAACAACTTATTACATGCGAATCCTATTGGGAACCTATTCAATTCACCAGGATACTTAGATTCCGTTCCTTAAAATGTTGCTCGATATTGAAAAGCAAACTCATACAAGCATGTCCCATTGGGAACTCACTGAATTCGCCTAGAAATTTTGATTCCATTCGTGAAAAATTTTCTATATCCCGAACAGTCCACTTATTACTACTGCGGCCTATTGGGAACTAACAGAATTCACCATGTTACTCAGATTCGGATCACCAAATTTTTATAAATCTTTAAAAGTACACATATTACAAGAGCAGGCTACTAGGAACTAACTGAATTCACAAAGAAACAGTGTTTCAGTTCGTTAAAACGTTGCTCTATCTTGAATAACAAGCTTATTACATGTGAATCCTATTGGGAACCTATTCAATTCACCATGATACTTAGATTCCGTTCCTTAAAATGTTGCTCGATATTGAAAAGCAAACTCATACAAGCATGTCCCATTGGGAACTCACTGAATTCGCCTAGAAATTTTGATTCCATTCGTGAAAATTTTTCTATATCCCGAACAGTCCACTTATTACTACTGCGGCCTATTGGGAACTAACCGAATTCACCATGTTACTCAGATTCGGCTCACCAAATTTTTATAAATCTTGACAAGTACACATATTACAAGAGCAGGCTACTAGGAACTAACTGAATTCACAAAGAAACAGTGTTTCAGTTCGTTAAAACGTTGCTCTATCTTGAATAACAAGCTTATTACTTGCGAATCCTATTGGGAACCTACTCAATTCGCAATGATACTTGGATTCCGTTCCTTAAAATGTTGCTCGATATTGAAAAGCAAACTCATACCAGCATGTCCCATTGGGAACTCACTGAATTCGCCTAGAAATTTTGATTCCATTCGTGAAAATTTTTCTATATCCCGAACAGTCCACTTATTAGTACTGCGGCCTATTGGGAACTAACCGAATTCACCATGTTACTCAGATTCGGCTAACAAAATTTTTATAAATCTTCAAAAGTACACATATTACAAGAGCAGGCTACTAGGAACTAACTGAATTCACAAAGAAACAGTGTTTCAGTTCGTGAAAACGTTGCTCTATCTTGAATAACAAGCTAATTACATGCGAATCCTATTGGGAACCTACTCAATTCGCCATGATACTTGTATTCCGTTCCTTAAAATGTTGCTCGATATTGAAAAGCAAACTCATACAAGCATGTCCCATTGGGAACTCACTGAATTCGCCTAGAAATTTTGATTCCATTCGTGAAAAATTTTCTATATCCCGAACAGTCCACTTATTACTACTGCGGCCTATTGGGAACTAACCGAATTCACCATGTTACTCAGATTCGACTCACCAAAATTTATAAATCTAAAAAAGTACACATATTACAAGAGCAGGCTACTAGGAACTAACTGAATTCACAAAGAAACAGTGTTTCAGTTCGTTAAAACGTTGCTCTATCTTGAATAACAAGCTTATTACATGCGAATCCTATTGGGAACCTACTCAATTCGCCCTGATACTTGGATTCCGTTCCTTAAAATGTTGCTCGATATTGAAAAGCAAACTCATACAAGCATGTCCCATTGGGAACTCACTGAATTCGCCTAGAAATTTTGATTCCATTCGTGAAAATTTTTCTATATCCCGAACAGTCCACTTATTACTACTGCGGCCTATTGGGAACTAACCGAATTCACCATGTTACTCAGATTCGGCTCACCAAATGTTTATAAATCTTGAAAAGTACACATATTACAAGAGCAGGCTACTAGGAACTAACTGAATTCACAAAGAAACAGTGTTTCAGTTCGTTAAAACGTTGCTCTATCTTGAATAACAAGCTTATTACATGCGAATCCTATTGGGAACCTATTCAATTCACCATGATACTTAGATTCCGTTCCTTAAAATGTTGCTCGATATTGAAAAGCAAACTCATACAAGCATGTCCCATTGGGAACTCACTGAATTCGCCTAGAAATTTTGATTCCATTCGTGAAAATTTTTCTATATCCCGAACAGTCCACTTATTACTACTGCGGCCTATTGGGAACTAACAGAATTCACCATGTTACTCAGATTTGGCTCACCAAATTTTTATAAATCTTTAAAAGTACACATATTACAAGAGCAGGCTACTAGGAACTAACTGAATTCACAAAGAAACAGTGTTTCAGTTCGTTAAAACGTTGCTCTATCTTGAATAACAAGCTTATTACATGCGAATCCTATTGGGAACCTACTCAATTCGCCATGATACTTGGATTCCGTTCCTTACAATGTTGCTCGATAATGAAAAGCAAACTCATACACGCATGTCCCATTGGGAACTCACTGAATTCGCCTAGAAATTTTGATTCCATCGTGAAAATTTTTCTATATCCCGAACAGTCCACTTATTACTACTGCGGCCTATTGGGAACTAACCGAATTCACCATGTTACTCAGATTCGGCTCACCAAATTTTTATAAATCTTGAAAAGTACACATATTACAAGAGCAGGCTACTAGGAACTAACTGAATTCACAAAGAAACAGTGTTTCAGTTCGTTAAAACGTTGCTCTATCTTGAATAACAAGCTTATTACATGCGAATCCTATTGGGAACCTATTCAATTCACCAGGATACTTAGATTCCGTTCCTTAAAATGTTGCTCGATATTGAAAAGCAAACTCATACAAGCATGTCCCATTGGGAACTCACTGAATTCGCCTAGAAATTTTGATTCCATTCGTGAAAATTTTTCATTATCCCGAGCAGTCCACTTATTACTACTGCCGCCTATTGGGAACTAACCGAGTTCACCATGTTACTCAGATTCGGCTCACCAAATTTTATAAATCTTTAAAAGTACACATATTACAAAGCAGGCTACTAGGAACTAACTGAATCCACAAAGAAACAGTGTTTCAGTTCATTAAAACGTTGCTCTATCTTGAATAACAAGCTTATTACATGCGAATCCTATTGGGAACCTACTCAATTCGCAATGATACTTGGATTCCGTTCCTTAAAATGTTGCTCGATATTGAAAAGCAAACTCATACAAGCATGTCCCATTGGGAACTCACTGAATTCGCCTAGAAATTTTGATTCCATTCGTGAAAATTTTTCTATATCCCGAACAGTCGACGTATTACTACTGCGGCCTATTGGGAACTAACCGAATTCACCATGTTACTCAGATTCGGCTCACCAAATTTTTATAAATCTTGAAAAGTACACATATTACAAGAGCAGGCTACTAGGAACTAACTGAATTCACAAAGAAACAGTGTTTCAGTTCGTTAAAACGTTGCTCTATCTTGAATAACAAGCTTATTACATGCGAATCCTATTGGGAATCTACTCAATTCACCATGATACTCGGATTCCGTTCCTTAAAATGTTGCTCGATATTGAAAAGCAAACTCATAAAGCAGGACCCATTGGGAACTCACTGAATTCGCCTAGAAATTTTGATTCCATTCGTGAAAATTTTTCTATATCCCGAACAGTCCACTAATTACTACTGCAGCCTATTGGTAACTAACCGAATTCACCATGTTACTCAGATTCGGCTCACCAAATTTAATAAATCTTTGAAAGTACACATATTACAAGAGCAGGCTACTAGGAACTAACTGAATTCACAAAGAAACAGTGTTTCAGTTCGTTAAAACGTTGCTCTATCTTGAATAACAAGCTTATTACATGCGAATCCTATTGGGAACCTACTCAATTCGCAATGATACTTGGATTCCGTTCCTTAAAATGTTGCTCGATATTGAAAAGCAAACTCATACAAGCATGTCCCTTTGGGAACTCACTGAATTCGCCTAGAAATTTTGATTCCATTCGTGAAAATTTTTCTATATCCCGAACAGTCCACTTATTATTACTGCGGCCTATTGGGAACTAACCGAATTCACCATGTTACTCAGATTCGGCTAACCAAATTTTTATAAATCTTGAAAAGTACACATATTACAAGAGCAGGCTACTAGGAACTAACTGAATTCACAAAGAAACAGTGTTTCAGTTCGTTAAAACGTTGCTCTATCTTGAATAACAAGCTTATTACATGCGAATCCTATTGGGAACCTATTCAATTCACCATGATACTTACATTCCGTTCCTTAAAATGTTGCTCGATATTGAAAAGCAAACTCATACAAGCATGTCCCATTGGGAACTCACTGAATTCGCCTAGAAATTTTGATTCCATTCGTGAAAATTTTTCATTATCCCGAGCAGTCCACTTATTACTACTGCCGCCTATTGGGAACTAACCGAGTTCACCATGTTACTCAGATTCGGCTCACCAAATTTTATAAATCTTTAAAAGTACACATATTACAAAGCAGGCTACTAGGAACTAACTGAATCCACAAAGAAACAGTGTTTCAGTTCATTAAAACGTTGCTCTATCTTGAATAACAAGCTTATTACATGCGAATCCTATTGGGAACCTACTCAATTCGCAATGATACTTGGATTCCGTTCCTTAAAATGTTGCTCGATATTGAAAAGCAAACTCATACAAGCATGTCCCATTGGGAACTCACTGAATTCGCCTAGAAATTTTGATTCCATTCGTGAAAATTTTTCTATATCCCGAACAGTCCACTTATCACTACTGCGGCCTATTGGGAACTAACCGAATTCACCATGTTACTCAGATTCGGCTCACCAAATTTTTATAAATCTTTAATAGTACACATATTACAAGAGCAGGCTACTAGGAACTAACTGAATTCACAAAGAAACAGTGTTTCAGTTCGTTAAAACGTTGCTCTATCTTGAATAACAAGCTTATTACATGCGAATGCTATAGGGAACCTACTGAATTCGCCATGATACTTGGATTCCGTTCCTTAAAATGTTGCTCGATATTGAAAAGCAAACTCATACAAGCATGTCCCATTGGGAACTCACTGAAAGCCTAGAAATTTTGATTCCATTCGTGAAAATTTTTCTATATCCCGAACAGTCCACTTATTACTACTGCGGCCTATTGGGAACTAACCGAATTCACCATGTTACTCAGATTCGACTCACCAAATTTTTATAAATCTTTAAAAGTACACATATTACAAGAGCAGGCTACTAGGAACTAACTGAATTCACAAAGAAACAGTGTTTCAGTTCGTTAAAACGTTGCTCTATCTTGAATAACAAGCTTATTACATGCGAATCCTATTGGGAACCTATTCAATTCACCATGATACTTAGATTCCGTTCCTTAAAATGTTGCTCGATATTGAAAAGCAAACTCATACAAGCATGTCCCATTGGGAACTCACTGAATTCGCCTAGATATTTTGATTCCATTCGTGAAAATTTTTCTATATCCCGAACAGTCCACTTATTACTACTGCGGCCTATTGGGAACTAACCGAATTCATTATGTTACTCAGATTCGGATCACCAAATTTTTATAAATCTTGAAAAGTACACATATTACAAGAGCAGGCTACTAGGAACTAACTGAATTCACAAAGAAACAGTGTTTCAGTTCGTTAAAACGTTGCTCTATATTGAATAACAAGCTTATTACGTGCGAATCCTATTGGGAACCTACTCAATTCGCAATGATACTTGGATTCCGTTCCTTAAAATGTTGCTCGATATTGAAAAGCAAACTCATACAAGCATGTCCCATTGGGAACTCACTGAATTCGCCTAGAATATTTGATTCCATTCGTGAAAATTTTTCTATATCCCGAACAGTCCACTTATTACTACTGCGGCCTATTGGGAACTAACCGAATTCACCATGTTACTCAGATTCGGCTCACCAAATTTTTATAAATCTTGAAAAGTACACATATTACAAGAGCAGGCTACTAGGAACTAACTGAATTCACAAAGAAACAGTGTTTCAGTTCTTTAAAACGTTGCTCTATCTTGAATAACAAGCTTATTACATGCGAATCCTTTTGGGAATCTACTCAATTCACCATGATACTCGGATTCCATTCCTTAAAATGTTGCTCGATATTGAAAAGCAAACTTAACAAGCATGTCCCATTGGGAACTCACTAAATTCGCCTAGAAATTTTGATTCCATTCGTGAAAATTTTTCTATATCCCGAACAGTCCACTTATTACTACTGCGGCCTATTGGGAAATAACCGAATTCACCATGTTACTCAGATTCGGCTCACCAAATTTTTATAAATCTTGAAAAGTACACATATTACAAGAGCAGGCTACTAGGAACTAACTGAATTCACAAAGAAACAGTGTTTCAGTTCGTTAAAACGTTGCTCTATCTTGAATAACAAGCTTATTACATGCGAATCCTATTGGGAACCTACTCAATTCGCAATGATACTTGGATTCCGTTCCTTAAAATGTTGCTCGATATTGAAAAGCAAACTCATACAAGCATGTCCCATTGGGAACCTACTGAATTCGCCTAGAAATTTTGATTCCATTCGTGAAAATTTTTCTATATCCCGAACAGTCCACTTATTATTACTGCGGCCTATTGGGAACTAACCGAATTCACCATGTTACTCAGATTCGGCTAACCAAATTTTTATAAATCTTTAAAAGTACACATATTACAAGAGCAGGCTACTAGGAACTAACTGAATTCACAAAGAAACAGTGTTTCAGTTCATTAAAACGTTGCTCTATCTTGAATAACAAGCTTATTACATGCGAATCCTATTGGGAACCTATTCAATTCACCATGATACTTACATTCCGTTCCTTAAAATGTTGCTCGATATTGAAAAGCAAACTCATACAAGCATGTCCCATTGGGAACTCACTAAATTCGCCTAGAAATTTTGATTCCATTCGTGAAAATTTTTCTATATCCCGAACAGTCCACTAATTACTACTGCGGCCTATTGGGAACTAACCGAATTCACCATGTTACTCAGATTCGGCTCACCAAATTTTATAAATCTTTAAAAGTACACATATTACAAGAGCAGGCTACTAGGAACTAACTGAATTCACAAAGAAACAGTGTTTCAGTTCGTTAAAACGTTGCTCTATCTTGAATAACAAGCTTATTGCATGCGAATATATTGGGAACCTACTCAATTCGCAATGATACTTGGATTCCGTTCCTTAAAATGTTGCTCGATATTGAAAAGCAAACTCATACAAGCATGTCCCATTGGGAACTCACTGAATTCGCCTAGAAATTTTGATTCCATTCGTGAAAATTTTTCTATATCCCGAACAGTCCACTTATTACTACTGCGGCCTATTGGGAACTAACCGAATTCACCATGTGACTCAGATTCGGCTCACCAAATTTTTATAAATCTTGAAAAGTACACATATTACAAGAGCAGGCTACTAGGAACTAACTGAATTCACAAAGAAACAGTGTTTCAGTTCGTTAAAACGTTGCTCTATCTTGAATAACAAGCTTATTACATGTGAATCCTTTTGGGAACCTATTCAATTGCCAATGATACTTGGATTCCGTTCCTTAATCTGTTGCTCGATATTGAAAAGCAAACTCATACAAGCATGTCCAATTGGGAACTCACTGAATTCGCCTAGAAATTTTGATTCCATTCGTGAAAATTTTTCATTATCCCGAGCAGTCCACTTATGACTACTGCCGCCTATTGGGAACTAACCGAGTTCAATATGTTACTCAGATTCGGCTCACCAAATTTTATAAATCTTTAAAAGTACACATATTACAAAGCAGGCTACTAGGAACTAACTGAATTCACAAAGAAACAGTGTTTCAGTTCGTTAAAACGTTGCTCTATCTTGAATAACCAGCTTATTACATGCGAATCCTATTGGGAACCTACTCAATTCACCATGATACTTGGATTCCGTTCCTTAAAATGTTGCTCGATATAAAAAAGCAAGCTCATACAAGCATGTCCCATTGGGAACTCACTGAATTCGCCTAGATATTTTGATTCCATTCCTGAAAATATTTCTACATACCGAACAGTCCACTTATTACTACTGCGGCCTATTGGGAACTAACCGAATTCACCATGTTACTCAGATTCGGATCACCAAATTTTTATAAATCTTTAAAAGTACACATATTACAAGAGCAGGCTACTAGGAACTAACTGAATTCACAAAGAAACAGTGTTTCAGTTCGTTAAAACGTTGCTCTATCTTGAATAACAAGCTTATTACATGCGAATCCTATTGGGAACCTACTCAATTCGCAATGATACTTGGAATCCGTTCCTTAAAATGTTGCTCAATATTGAAAAGCAAACTCTTACAAGCATGTCCCATTGGGAACTCACTGAATTCGCCTAGAAATTTTGATTCCATTCGTGAAAATTTTTCTATATCCCGAACAGTCGACTTATTACTACTGCGGCCTATTGGGAACTAACCGAATTCACCATGTTACTCAGATTCGGCTCACCAAATTTTTATAAATCTTGAAAAGTACACATATTACAAGAGCAGGCTACTAGGAACTAACTGAATTCACAAAGAAACAGTGTTTCAGTTCGTTAAAACGTTGCTCTATCTAAAATAACAAGCTTATTACATGCGAATCCTATTGGGAATCTACTCAATTCACCATGATACTCGGATTCCGTTCCTTAAAATGTTGCTCGATATTGAAAAGCAAACTCATACAAGCATGTCCCATTGGGAACTCACTAAATTCGCCTAGAAATTTTGATTCCATTCGTGAAAATTTTTCTATATCCCGAACAGTCCACTAATTACTACTGCGGCCTATTGGGAACTAACCGAATTCACCATGTTACTCAGATTCGGCTCACCAAATTTTATAAATCTTGAAAAGTACACATATTACAAGAGCAGGCTACTAGGAACTAACTGAATTCACAAAGAAACAGTGTTTCAGTTCGTTAAAACGTTGCTCTATCTTGAATAACAGGCTTATTACATGCGAATCCTATTGGGAACCTACTCAATTCGCAATGATACTTGGATTCCGTTCCTTAATATGTTGCTCGATATTGAAAAGCAAACTCATACAAGCATGTCCCATTGGGAACTCACTGAATTCGCCTAGAAATTTTGATTCCATTCGTGAAAATTTTTCTATATCCCTAACAGTCCACTTATTATGACTGCGGCCTATTGGGAACTAACCGAATTCACCATGTGACTCAGATTCGGCTCACCAAATTTTTATAAATATTGAAAAGTACACATATTACAAGAGCAGGCTACTAGGAACTAACTGAATTCACAAAGAAACAGTGTTTCAGTTCGTTAAAACGTTGCTCTATCTTGAATAACAAGCTTATTACATGTGAATCCTTTTGGGAACCTATTCAATTCCCAATGATACTTGGATTCCGTTCCTTAATCTGTTGCTCGATATTGAAAAGCAAACTCATACAAGCATGTCCAATTGGGAACTCACTGAATTCGCCTAGAAATTTTGATTCCATTCGTGAAAATTTTTCATTATCCCGAGCAGTCCACTTATGACTACTGCCGCCTATTGGGAACTAACCGAGTTCACCATGTTACTCAGATTCGGCTCCCCAAATTTTATAAATCTTTAAAAGTACACATATTACAAAGCAGGCTACTAGGAACTAACTGAATTCACAAAGAAACAGTGTTTCTGTTCGTTAAAACGTTGCTCTATCTTGAATAACAAGCTTATTACATGCGAATCCTATTGGGAACCTACTCAATTCACCATGATACTTGGATTCCGTTCCTTAAAATGTTGCTCGATATAAAAAAGCAAGCTCATACAAGCATGTCCCATTGGGAACTCACTGAATTCGCCTAGAAATTTTGATTCCATTCGTGAAAATATTTCTATACACCCAACAGTCCACTTATTACTACTGCGGCCTATTGGGAACTAACCGAATTCACCATGTTACTCAGATTCGGCTCACCAAATTTTTATAAATCTTTAAAAGTACACATATTACAAGAGCAGGCTACTAGGAACTAACTGAATTCACAAAGAAACAGTGTTTCAGTTCGTTAAAACGTTGCTCTATCTTGAATAACAAGCTTATTACATGCGAATCCTATTGGGAACCTACTCAATTCGCAATGATACTTGGATTCCGTTCCTTAAAATGTTGCTCGATATAAAAAAGCAAGCTCATACAAGCATGTCCCATTGGGAACTCACTGAATTCACCTAGAAATTTTGATTCCATTCCTGAAAATATTTCTACATACCGAACAGTCCACTTATTACTACTGCGGCCTATTGGGAACTAACCGAATTCACCATGTTACTCAGATTCGGATCACCAAATTTTTATAAATCTTTAAAAGTACACATATTACAAGAGCAGGCTACTAGGAACTAACTGAATTCACAAAGAAACAGTGTTTCAGTTCGTTAAAACGTTGCTCTATCTTGAATAACAAGCTTATTACATGTGAATCCTTTTGGGAACCTATTCAATTCCCAATGATACTTGGATTCCGTTCCTTAATCTGTTGCTCGATATTGAAAAGCAAACTCATACAAGCATGTCCAATTGGGAACTCACTGAATTCGCCTAGAAATTTTGATTCCATTCGTGAAAATTTTTCATTATCCCGAGCAGTCCACTTATGACTACTGCCGCCTATTGGGAACTAACCGAGTTCACCATGTTACTCAGATTCGGCTCCCCAAATTTTATAAATCTTTAAAAGTACACATATTACAAAGCAGGCTACTAGGAACTAACTGAATTCACAAAGAAACAGTGTTTCTGTTCGTTAAAACGTTGCTCTATCTTGAATAACAAGCTTATTACATGCGAATCCTATTGGGAACCTACTCAATTCACCATGATACTTGGATTCCGTTCCTTAAAATGTTGCTCGATATAAAAAAGCAAGCTCATACAAGCATGTCCCATTGGGAACTCACTGAATTCGCCTAGAAATTTTGATTCCATTCGTGAAAATATTTCTATATACCCAACAGTCCACTTATTACTACTGCGGCCTATTGGGAACTAACCGAATTCACCATGTTACTCAGATTCAGCTCAACAAATTTTTATAAATCTTTAAAAGTACACATATTACAATAGCAGGCTACTAGGAACTAACTGAATTCACAAAGAAACAGTGTTTCAGTTCGTTAAAACGTTGCTCTATATTGAATAACAAGCTTATTACATGCGAATCCTATTGGGAACCTACTCAATTCGCAAAGATACTTGGAATCCGTTCCTTAAAATGTTGCTCAATATTGAAAAGCAAACTCATACAAGCATGTCCCATTGGGAACTCACTGAATTCGCCTAGAAATTTTGATTCCATTCGTGAAAATTTTCTATATCCCGAACAGTCCACTTATTACTACTGCGGCCTATTGGGAACTAACCGAATTCACCATGTTACTAGATTCGGCTCACCAAATTTTTATAAATCTTGAAAAGTACACATATTACAAGAGCAGGCTACTAGGAACTAACTGAATTCACAAAGAAACAGTGTTTCAGTTCGTTAAAACGTTGCTCTATCTTGAATAACAAGCTTATTACATGAATCCTATTGGGAACCTATTCAATTCACCATGATACTTAGATTCCGTTCCTTAAAATGTTGCTCGATATTGAAAAGCAAACTCATACAAGCATGTCCCATTGGGAACTCACTGAATTCGCCTAGAAATTTTGATTCCATTCGTGAAAATTTTTCTATATCCCGAACAGTCCACTTATTACTACTGCGGCCTATTGGGAACTAACCGAATTCACCATGTTACTCAGATTCGGCTCACCAAATTTTTATAAATCTTTAAAAGTACACATATTACAAGAGCAGGCTACTAGGAACTAACTGAATTCACAAAGAAACAGTGTTTCACTTCGTTAAAACGTTGCTCTATCTTGAATAACAAGCTTATTACATGCGAATCCTATTGGGAACCTACTCAATTCGCAATGATACTTGGATTCCGTTCCTTAAAATGTTGCTCAATATTGAAAAGCAAACTCATACAAGCATGTCCCATTGGGAACTCACTGAATTCGCCTAGAAATTTTGATTCCATTCGTGAAAATTTTTCTATATCCCGAACAGTCCACTTATTACTACTGCGGCCTATTGGGAACTAACCGAATTCACCATGTTACTCAGATTCGGATCACCAAATTTTTATAAATCTTTAAAAGTACACATATTACAAGAGCAGGCTACTAGGAACTAACTGAATTCACAAAGAAACAGTGTTTCAGTTCGTTAAAACGTTGCTCTATCTTGAATAACAAGCTTATTACATGCGAATCCTATTGGGAACCTACTCAATTCGCAATGATACTTGGATTACGTTCCTTAAAATGTTGCTCAATATTGAAAAGCAAACTCATACAAGCATGTCCCATTGGGAACTCACTGAATTCGCCTAGAAATTTTGATTCCATTCGTGAAAATTTTTCTATATCCCGAACAGTCCACTTATTACTACTGCGGCCTATTGGGAACTAACCGAATTCACCATGTTACTCAGATTCGGCTCACCAAATTTTTATAAATCTTGAAAAGTACACATATTACAAGAGCAGGCTACTAGGAACTAACTGAATTCACTAAGAAACAGTGTTTCAGTTTTTTAAAACGTTGCTCTATCTTGAATAACAAGCTTATTACATGCGAATCCTATTGGGAATCTACTCAATTCACCATGATACTCGGATTCCGTTCCTTAAAATGTTGCTCGATATTGAAAAGCAAACTCATACATGCATGTCCCATTGGGAACTCACTAAATTCGCCTAGAAATTTTGATTCCATTCGTGAAAATTTTTCTATATCCCGAACAGTCCACTTATTACTACTGCGGCCTATTGGGAACTAACCGAATTCACCATGTTACTCAGATTCGGCTCACCAAATTTTTATAAATCTTGAAAAGTACACATATTACAAGAGCAGGCTACTAGGAACTAACTGAATTCACAAAGAAACAGTGTTTCAGTTCGTTAAAACGTTGCTCTATCTTGAATAACAAGCTTATTACATGCGAATCCTATTGGGAACCTACTCAATTCGCAATGATACTTGGATTCCGTTCCTTAAAATGTTGCTCGATATTGAAAAGCAAACTCATACAAGCATGTCCCATTGGGAACTTACTGAATTTGCCTAGGAATTTTGATTCCATTCGTGAAAATTTTTCTATATCCCGAACAGTCCACTTATTACTACTGCGGCCTATTGGGAACTAACCGAATTCACCATGTTACTCAGATTCGGCTACCAAATTTTTATAAATCTTGAAAAGTACACATATTACAAGAGCATGGTACTAAGAACTAACTGAATTCACAAAGAAACAGTGTTTCAGTTCGTTAAAACGTTGCTCTATCTTGAATAACAAGCTTATTACATGCGAATCCTATTGGGAACCTATTCCATTCACCACCATACATACATTCCGTTCCTTAAAATGTTGCTCGATATTGAAAAGCAAACTCATACAAGCATGTCCCATTGGGAACTCACTGAATTCGCCTAGAAATTTTGATTCCATTCGTGAAAATTTTTCTATATCCCGAACAGTCCACTTATTACTACTGCGGCCTATTGGGAATAAATCGAATACACCATGTTACTCAGATTCGGCTCACCAAATTTTTATAAATCTTGAAAAGTACACATATTACAAGAGCAGGCTACTAGGAACTAACTGAATTCACAAAGAAACAGTGTTTCAGTTCGTTAAAACGTTGCTCTATCTTGAATAACAAGCTTATTACTTGTGAATATGATTGGGAACCTAATCAATTCGCAATGATACTTGGATTCCGTTCCTTAAAATGTTGCTCGATATTGAAAAGCAAACTCATACAAGCATGTCCCATTGGGAACTCACTGAATTCGCCTAGAAATTTTGATTCCATTCGTGAAAATTTTTCATTATCCCGAGCAGTCCACTTATTACTACTGCGGCCTATTGGGAACTAACCGAGTTCACCATGTGACTCAGATTCGGCTCACCAAATTTTATAAATCTTTAAAAGTACACATATTACAAAGCAGGCTACTAGGAACTAACTGAATTCACAAAGAAACAGTGTTTCAGTTCGTTAAAACATTGCTCTATCTTGAATAACAAGCTTATTACATGCGAATCCTTTTGGGAACCTACTCAATTCACCATAATACTTGGATTCCGTTCCTTAAAATGTTGCTCGATATTGAAAAGCAAGCTCATACAAGCATGTCCCATTGGGAACTCACTGAATTCGCGTAGAAATTTTGATTCCATTCGTGAAAATATTTCTATATCCCGAACAGTCCACTTATTACTACTGCGGCCTATTGGGAACTAACCGAATTCACCATGTTACTCAGATTCGGCTCACCAAATTTTTATAAATCTTGAAAAGTACACATATTACAAGAGCAGGCTACTAGGAACTAACTGAATTCACAAAGAAACAGTGTTTCAGTTCGATAAAACGTTGCTCTATCTTTAATAACAAGCTTATTACATGCGAATCCTATTGGGAACCTACTCAATTCGCAATGATACTTCGATTCCGTTCCTTAAAATGTTGCTCAATATTGAAAAGCAAACTCATACAAGCATGTCCCATTGGGAAATCACTGAATTCGCCTAGAAGTTTTGATTCCATTCGTGAAAATTTTTCTATATCCCGAACAGTCCACTTATTACTACTGCGGCCTATTGGGAACTAACCGAATTCACCATGTTACTCAGATTCGGCTCACCAAATTTTTATAAATCTTGAAAAGTACACATATTACAAGAGCAGGCTACTAGGAACTAACTGAATTCACAATGAAACAGTGTTTCAGTTCGTTAAAACGTTGCTCTATCTTGAATAACAAGCTTATTACATGCGAATCCTATTGGGAACCTACTCAATTCACCATGATACTTAGATTCCGTTCCTTAAAATGTTGCTCGATATTGAAAAGCAAACTCATACAAGCATGTCCCATTGGGAACTCACTGAATTCGCCTAGAAATTTTGATTCCATTCGTGAAAATTTTTCTATATCCCGAACAGTCCACTTATTACTACTGCGGCCTATTGGGAACTAACCGAATTCACCATGTTACTCAGAATCGGATCACCAAATTTTTATAAATCTTTAAAAGTACACATATTACAGGAGCAGGCTACTAGGAACTAACTGAATTCACAAAGAAACAGTGTTTCACTTCGTTAAAACGTTGCTCTATCTTGAATAACAAGCTTATTACATGCGAATCCTATTGGGAACCTACTCAATTCGCAATGATACTTGGATTCCGTTCCTTAAAATGTTGCTCAATATTGAAAAGCAAACTCATACAAGCATGTCCCATTGGGAACTCACTGAATTCGCCTAGAAATTTTGATTCCATTCCTGAAAATTTTTCTATATCCCGAACCGTCCACTTATTACTACTTTGGCCTATTGGGAACTAACCGAATTCACCATGTTACTCAGATTCGGATCACCAAATTTTTATAAATCTTTAAAAGTACACATATTACAAGAGCAGGCTACTAGGAACTAACTGAATTCACAAAGAAACAGTGTTTCAGTTCGTTAAAACGTTGCTCTATCTTGAATAACAAGCTTATTACATGCGAATCCTATTGGGAATCTACTCAATTCACCATGATACTCGGATTCCGTTCCTTAAAATGTTGCTCAATATTGAAAAGCAAACTCATACAAGCATGTCCCATTGGGAACTCACTAAATTCGCCTAGAAATTTTGATTCCATTCGTGAAAATTTTTCTATATCCCGAACCGTCCACTTATTATTACTGCGGCCTATTGGGAACTAACCGAATTCACCATGTTACTCAGATTCGGATCACCAAATTTTTATAAATCTTGAAAAGTACACATATTACAAGAGCAGGCTACTAGGAACTAACTGAATTCACAAAGAAATAGTGTTTCAGTTCGTTAAAACGTTGCTCTATCTTGAATAACAAGCTTATTACATGCGAATCCTATTGGGAACCTATTCAATTCACCATGATACTTACATTCCGTTCCTTAAAATGTTGCTCGATATTGAAAAGCAAACTCATACAAGCATGTCCCATTGGGTATTCAGTGAAATCGCCTAGAAATTTTGATTCCATTAGTGAAAATTTTTCTATATCCCGAACAGTCCACTTATTACTACTGCCGCCTATTAGGAACTAACCGAATTCACCATGTTACTCAGATTCGGCTCACCAAATTTTTATAAATCTTGAAAAGTACACATATTACAAGAGCAGGCTACTAGGAACTAACTGAATTCACAAAGAAACAGTGTTTCATTTCGTTAAAACGTTGCTCTATCTTGAATAACAAGCTTATTACATGTGAATCCTATTGGGAACCTATTCAATTCGCAATGATACTTGGATTCCGTTCCTTAAAATGTTGCTCGATATTGAAAAGCAAACTCATACAAGCATGTCCCATTGGGAACTCACTGAATTCGCCTAGAAATTTTGATTCCATTCGTGAAAATTTTTCATTATCCCGAGCAGTCCACTTATTACTACTGCCTCCTATTGGGAACTAACCGAGTTAACCATGTTACTCAGATTCGGCTCACCAAATTTTATAAATCTTTAAAAGTACACATATTACATAGCAGGCTACTAGGAACTAACTGAATTCACAAAGAAACAGTGTTTCAGTTCGTTAAAACGTTGCTCTATCTTGAATAACAAGCTTATTACATGCGAATCCAATTGGGAACCTACTCAATTCACCATGATACTTGGATTCCGTTCCTTAAAATGTTGCTCGATATTGAAAAACAAGCTCATACAAGCATGTCCCATTGGGAACTCACTGAATTCGCCTAGAAATTTTGATTCCATTCGTGAAAATATTTCTATATCCCGATGTCCACTTATTACTACTGCGGCCTATTGGGAACTAACCGAATTCACCATGTTACTCAGATTCGGCTCACCAAATTTTTATAAATCTTGAAAAGTACACATATTACAAGAGCAGGCTACTAGGAACTAACTGAATTCACAAAGAAACAGTGTTTCAGTTCGTTAAAACGTTGCTCTATCTTGAATAACAAGCTTATTACATGCGAATCCTACTGGGAACCTACTCAATTCGCAATGATAATTGGATTCCGTTCCTTAAAATGTTGCTCGATATTGAAAAGCAAACTCATACAAGCATGTCCCATTGGGAACTCACTGAATTCGCCTAGAAATTTTGATTCCATTCGTGAAAATTTTTCTATATCCCGAACAGTCCACTTATTACTACTGCGGCCTATTGGGAACTAACCGAATTCACCATGTTACTCAGATTCGGATCACCAAATTTTTATAAATCTTTAATAGTACACATATTACAAGAGCAGGCTACTAGGAACTAACTGAATTCACAAAGAAACAGTGTTTCAGTTCGTTAAAACGTTGCTCTATCTTGAATAACAAGCTTATTACATGCGAATCCTATTGGGAACCTACTCAATTCGCAATGATACTTGGATTCCGTTCCTTAAAATGTTGCTCAATATTGAAAAGCAAACTCATACAAGCATGTCCCATTGGGAACTCACTGAATTCGCCTAGAAATTTTGATTCCATTCGTGAAAATTTTTCTATATCCCGAACAGTCCACTTATTACTACTGCGGCCTATTGGGAACTTACCGAATTCACCATGTTACTCAGATTCGGCTCACCAAATTTTTATAAATCTTGAAAAGTACACATATTACAAGAGCAGGCTACTAGGAACTAACTGAATTCACAATGAAACAGTGTTTCAGTTCGTTAAAACGTTGCTCTATCTTGAATAACAAGCTTATTACATGCGAATCCTATTGGGAACCTATTCAATTCACCATGATACTTAGATTCCGTTCCTTAAAATGTTGCTCGATATTGAAAAGCAAACTCATACAAGCATGTCCCATTGGGAACTCACTGAATTCCCCTAGAAATTTTGAATCCATTCGTGAAAATTTTTCTATATCCCGAACAGTCCACTTATTACTACTGCGGCCTATTGGGAACTAACCGAATTCACCATGTTACTCAGAATCGGATCACCAAATTTTCATAAATCTTTAAAAGTACACATATTACAAGAGCAGGCTACTAGGAACTAACTGAATTCACAAAGAAACAGTGTTTCACTTCGTTAAAACGTTGCTCTATCTTGAATAACAAGCTTATTACATGCGAATCCTATTGGGAACCTACTCAATTCGCAATGATACTTGGATTCCGTTCCTTAAAATGTTGCTCAATATTGAAAAGCAAACTCATACAAGCATGTCCCATTGGGAACTCACTGAATTCGCCTAGAAATTTTGATTCCATTCCTGAAAATTTTTCTATATCCCGAACAGTCCACTTATTACTACTGTGGCCTATTGGGAACTAACCGAATTCACCATGTTACTCAGATTCGGATCACCAAATTTTTATAAATCTTTAAAAGTACACATATTACATGAGCAGGCTACTAGGAACTAACTGAATTCACAAAGAAACAGTGTTTCAGTTCGTTAAAACGTTGCTCTATCTTGAATAACAAGCTTATTACATGCGAATCCTATTGGGAATCTACTCAATTCACCATGATACTCGGATTCCGTTCCTTAAAATGTTGCTCGATATTGAAAAGCAAACTCATACAAGCATGTCCCATTGGGAACTCACTAAATTCGCCTAGAAATTTTGATTCCATTCGTCAAAATTTTTCTATATCCCGAACAGTCCACTTATTACTCCTGCGGCCTATTGGGAACTAACCGAATTCACCATGTTACTCAGATTCGGCTCACCAAATTTTTATAAATCTTGAAAAGTACACATATTACAAGAGCAGGCTACTAGGAACTAACTGAATTCACAAAGAAATAGTGTTTCAGTTCGTTAAAACGTTGCTCTATCTTGAATAACAAGCTTATTACATGCGAATCCTATTGGGAACCTATTCAATTCACCATGATACTTACATTCCGTTCCTTAAAATGTTGCTCGATATTGAAAAGCAAACTCATACAAGGATGTCCCATTGGGTATTCAGTGAAATCGCCTAGAAATTTTGATTCCATTAGTGAAAATTTTTCATTATCCCGAGCAGTCCACTTATTACTACTGCCGCCTATTGGGAACTAACCGAGTTAACCATGTTACTCAGATTCGGCTCACCAAATTTTTATAAATCTTGAAAAGTACACATATTACAAGAGCAGGCTACTAGGAACTAACTGAATTCACAAAGAAACAGTGTTTCAGTTCGTTAAAACGTTGCTCTATCTTGAATAACAAGCTTATTACATGCGAATCCAATTGGGAACCTACTCAATTCACCATGATACTTGGATTCCGTTTCTTAAAATGTTGCTCGATATTGAAAAACAAGCTCATACAAGCATGTCCCATTGGGAACTCACTGAATTCGCCTAGAAATTTTGATTCCATTCGTGAAAATATTTCTATATCCCGATGTCCACTTATTACTACTGCGGCCTATTGGGAACTAACCGAATTCACCATGTTACTCAGATTCGGCTCACCAAATTTTTATAAATCTTGAAAAGTACACATATTACAAGAGCAGGCTACTAGGAACTAACTGAATTCACAAAGAAACAGTGTTTCAGTTCGTTAAAACGTTGCTCTATCTTGAATAACAAGGTTATTACATGCGAATCCTATTGGGAACCTACTCAATTCGCAATGATACTTGGATTCCGTTCCTTAAAATGTTGCTCGATATTGAAAAGCAAACTCATACAAGCATGTCCCATTGGGAACTCACTGAATTCGCCTAGAAATTTTGATTCCATTCGTGAAAATTTTTCTATATCCCGAACAGTCCACTTATTACTACTGCGGCCTATTGGGAACTAACCGAATTCACCATGTTACTCAGATTCGGATCACCAAATTTTTATAAATCTTTAATAGTACACATATTACAAGAGCAGGCTACTAGGAACTAACTGAATTCACAAAGACACAGTGTTTCAGTTCGTTAAAACGTTGCTCTATCTTGAATAACAAGCTTATTACATGCGAATCCTATTGGGAACCTACTCAATTCGCCATGATACTTGGATTCCGTTCCTTAAAATGTTGCTCAATATTGAAAAGCAAACTCATACAAGCATGTCCCATTGGGAACTCACTGAATTCGCCTAGAAATTTTGATTCCATTCGTGAAAATTTTTCTATATCCCGAACTGTCCACTTATTACTACTGCGGCCTTTGGGGAACTAACCGAATTCACCATGTTACTCAGATTCGGCTCACCAAATTTCTATAAATCTTTAAAAGTACACATATTACAAGAGCAGGCTACTAGGAACTAACTGAATTCACAAAGAAACAGTGTTTCAGTTCGTTAAAACGTTGCTCTATCTTGAATAACAAGCTTATTTCATGCGAATCCTATTGGGAACCTACTCAAATCGCAATGATACTTGGAATCCGTTCCTTAAAATGTTGCTCAATATTGAAAAGCAAACTCATACAAGCATGTCCCATTGGGAACTCACTGAATTCGCCTAGAAATTTTGATTCCATTCGTGAAAATTTTTCTATATCCCGAACAGTCCACTTATTACTACTGCGGCCTATTGGGAACTAACCGAATTCACCATGTTACTAAGATTCGGCTCACCAAATTTTTATAAATCTTGAAAAGTACACATATTACAAGAGCAGGCTACTAGGAACTAACTGAATTCACAAAGAAACAGTGTTTCAGTTCGTTAAAACGTTGCTCTATCTTGAATAACAAGCTTATTACATGCGAATCCTATTGGGAATCTACTCAATTCACCATGATACTCGGATTCCGTTCCTTCAAATGTTGCTCGATATTGAAAAGCAAACTCATACAAGCATGTCCCATTGGGAACTCACTAAATTCGCCTAGAAATTTTGATTCCATTCGTGAAAATTTTTCTATATCCCGAACAGTCCACTTATTACTCCTGCGGCCTATTGGGAACTAACCGAATTCACCATGTTACTCAGATTCGGCTCACCAAATTTTTATAAATCTTTAAAAGTACACATATTACAAGAGCAGGCTACTAGGAACTAACTGAATTCACAAAGAAACAGTGTTTCAGTTCGTTAAAACGTTGCTCTATCTTGAATAACAAGCTTATTACATGCGAATCCTATTGGGAACCTACTCAATTCGCAATGATACTTGGATTACGATCCTTAAAATGTTGCTCAATATTGAAAAGCAAACTCATACAAGCATGTCCCATTGGGAACTCACTGAATTCGCCTAGAAATTTTGATTCCATTCGTGAAAATTTTTCTATATCCCGAACAGTCCACTTATTACTACTGCGGCCTATTGGGAACTAACCGAATTCACCATGTTACTCAGATTCGGCTCACCAAATTTTTATAAATCTTTAAAAGTACACATATTACAAGAGCAGGCTACTAGGAACTAACTGAATTCACAAAGAAACAGTGTTTCAGTTCGTTAAAACGTTGCTCTATCTTGAATAACAAGCTTATTACATGCGAATCCTATTGGGAATCTACTCAATTCACCATGATATTCGGAATCCGTTCCTTAAAATGTTGCTAGATATTGAAAAGCAAACTCATACATGCATGTCCCATTGGGAACTCACTGAATTCGCCTAGAAATTTTGATTCCATTCGTGAAAATATTTCTATATCCCGAACAGTCCACTTATTACTACTGCGGCCTATTGGGAACTAACCGAATTCACCATGTTACTCAGATTCGGCTCACCAAATTTTTATAAATCTTGAAAAGTACACATATTACAAGAGCAGGCTACTAGGAACTAACTGAATTCACAAAGAAACAGTGTTTCAGTTCGTTAAAACGTTGCTCTATCTTGAATAACAAGCTTATTACAGGCGAATCCTATTGGGAATCTACTCAATTCACCATGATACTCGGATTCCGTTCCTTCAAATGTTGCTCGATATTGAAAAGCAAACTCATACAAGCATGTCCCATTGGGAACTCACTAAATTCGCCTAGAAATTTTGATTCCATTCGTGAAAATTTTTCTATATCCCGAACAGTCCACTTATTACTCCTGCGGCCTATTGGGAACTAACCGAATTCACCTTGTTACTCAGATTCGGCTCACCAAATTTTTATAAATCTTGAAAAGTACACATATTACAAGAGCAGGCTACTAGGAACTAACTGAATTCACAAAGAAACAGTGTTTCAGTTCGTTAAAACGTTGCTCTATCTTGAATAACAAGCTTATTACATGCGAATCCTATTGGGAACCTACTCAATTCGCAATGATACTTGGATTCCGTTCCTTAAAATGTTGCTCAATATTGAAAAGCAAACTCATACAAGCATGTCCCATTGGGAACTCACTGAATTCGCCTAGAAATTTTGATTCCATTCGTGAAAATTTTTCTATATCCCGAACAGTCCACTTATTACTACTGCGGCCTATTGGGAACTAACCGAATTCACCATGTTACTCAGATTCGGCTCACCAAATTTTTATAAATCTTTAAAAGTACACATATTACAAGAGCAGGCTACTAGGAACTAACTGAATTCACAAAGAAACAGTGTTTCAGTTCGTTAAAACGTTGCTCTATCTTGAATAACAAGCTTATTACATGCGAATCCTATTGGGAACCTACTCAATTCGCAATGATACTTGGATTACGTTCCTTAAAATGTTGCTCAATATTGAAAAGCAAACTCATACAAGCATGTCCCATTGGGAACTCACTGAATTCGCCTAGAAATTTTGATTCCATTCGTGAAAATTTTTCTATATCCCGAACAGTCCACTTATTACTACTGCGGCCTATTGGGAACTAACCGAATTCACCATGTTACTCAGATTCGGCTCACCAAATTTTTATAAATCTTTAAAAGTACACATATTACAAGAGCAGGCTACTAGGAACTAACTGAATTCACAAAGAAACAGTGTTTCAGTTCGTTAAAACGTTGCTCTATCTTGAATAACAAGCTTATTACATGCGAATCCTATTGGGAATCTACTCAATTCACCATGATACTCGGATTCCGTTCCTTAAAATGTTGCTCGATATTGAAAAGCAAACTCATACATGCATGTCCCATTGGGAACTCACTGAATTCGCCTAGAAATTTTGATTCCATTCGTGAAAATATTTCTATATCCCGATGTCCACTTATTACTACTGCGGCCTATTGGGAACTAACCGAATTCACCATGTTACTCAGATTCGGCTCACCAAATTTTTATAAATCTTGAAATGTACACATATTACAAGAGCAGGCTACTAGGAACTAACTGAATTCACAAAGAAACAGTGTTTCAGTTCGTTAAAACGTTGCTCTATCTTGAATAACAAGCTTATTACATGCGAATCCTATTGGGAACCTACTCAATTCGCAATGATACTTGGATTCCGTTCCTTAAAATGTTGCTCGATATTGAAAAGCAAACTCATACAAGCATGTCCCATTGGGAACTCACTGAATTCGCCTAGAAATTTTGATTCCATTCGTGAAAATTTTTCTATATCCCGAACAGTCCACTTATTACTACTGCGGCCTATTGGGAACTAACCGAATTCACCATGTTACTCAGATATGGATCACCAAATTTTTATAAATCTTTAATAGTACACATATTACAAGAGCAGGCTACTAGGAACTAACTGAATTCACAAAGACACAGTGTTTCAGTTCGTTAAAACGTTGCTCTATCTTGAATAACAAGCTTATTACATGCGAATCCTATTGGGAACCTACTCAATTCGCCATGATACTTGGATTCCGTTCCTTAAAATGTTGCTCAATATTGAAAAACAAACTCATACAAGCATGTCCCATTGGGAACTCACTTAATTCGCCTAGAAATTTTGATTCCATTCGTAAAAATTTTTCTATATCCCGAACTGTCCACTTATTACTACTGCGGCCTTTGGGGAACTAACCAAATTCACCATGTTACTCAGATTCGGATCACCAAATTTTTATAAATCTTGAAAAGTACACATATTACAAGAGCAGGCTACTAGGAACTAACTGAATTCACAAAGAAACAGTGTTTCAGTTCGTTAAAACGTTGCTCTATCTTGAATAACAAGCTTATTACATGCGAATCCTATTGGGAATCTACTCAATTCACCATGATACTCGGATTCCGTTCCTTCAAATGTTGCTCGATATTGAAAAGCAAACTCATACAAGCATGTCCCATTGGGAACTCACTAAATTCGCCTAGAAATTTTGATTCCATTCGTGAAAATTTTTCTATATCCCGAACAGTCCACTTATTACTCCTGCGGCCTATTGGGAACTAACCGAATTCACCATGTTACTCATATTCGGCTCACCAAATTTTTATAAATCTTTAAAAGTACACATATTACAAGAGCAGGCTACTAGGAACTAACTGAATTCACAAAGAAACAGTGTTTCAGTTCGTTAAAACGTTGCTCTATCTTGAATAACAAGCTTATTACATGCGAATCCTATTGGGAACCTACTCAATTCGCAATGATACTTGGATTCCGTTCCTTAAAATGTTGCTCAATATTGAAAAGCAAACTCATACAAGCATGTCCCATTGGGAACTCACTGAATTCGCCTAGAAATTTTGATTCCATTCGTGAAAATTTTTCTATATCCCGAACAGTCCACTTATTACTACTGCGGCCTATTGGGAACTAACCGAATTCACCATGTTACTCAGATTCGGCTCACCAAATTTTTATAAATCTTTAAAAGTACACATATTACAAGAGCAGGCTACTAGGAACTAACTGAATTCACAAAGAAACAGTGTTTCAGTTCGTTAAAACGTTGCTCTATCTTGAATAACAAGCTTATTACATGCGAATCCTATTGGGAACCTACTCAATTCGCAATGATACTTGGATTACGTTCCTTAAAATGTTGCTCAATATTGAAAAGCAAACTCATACAAGCATGTCCCATTGGGAACTCACTGAATTCGCCTAGAAATTTTGATTCCATTCGTGAAAATTTTTCTATATCCCGAACAGTCCACTTATTACTACTGCGGCCTATTGGGAACTAACCGAATTCACCATGTTACTCAGATTCGGCTCACCAAATTTTTATAAATCTTTAAAAGTACACATATTACAAGAGCAGGCTACTAGGAACTAACTGAATTCACAAAGAAACAGTGTTTCAGTTCGTTAAAACGTTGCTCTATCTTGAATAACAAGCTTATTACATGCGAATCCTATTGGGAATCTACTCAATTCACCATGATACTCGGATTCCGTTCCTTAAAATGTTGCTCGATATTGAAAAGCAAACTCATACATGCATGTCCCATTGGGAACTCACTGAATTCGCCTAGAAATTTTGATTCCATTCGTGAAAATATTTCTATATCCCGATGTCCACTTATTAATACTGCGGCCTATTGGGAACTAACCGAATTCACCATGTTACTCAGATTCGGCTCACCAAATTTTTATAAATCTTGAAAAGTACACATATTACAAGAGCAGGCTACTAGGAACTAACTGAATTCACAAAGAAACAGTGTTTCAGTTCGTTAAAACGTTGCTCTATCTTGAATAACAAGCTTATTACATGCGAATCCTATTGGGAACCTACTCAATTCGCAATGATACTTGGATTCCGTTCCTTAAAATGTTGCTCGATATTGAAAAGCAAACTCATACAAGCATGTCCCATTGGGAACTCACTGAATTCGCCTAGAAATTTTGATTCCATTCGTGAAAATTTTTCTATATCCCGAACAGTCCACTTATTACTACTGCGGCCTATTGGGAACTAACCGAATTCACCATGTTACTCAGATTCGGATCACCAAATTTTTATAAATCTTTAATAGTACACATATTACAAGAGCAGGCTACTAGGAACTAACTGAATTCACAAAGACACAGTGTTTCAGTTCGTTAAAACGTTGCTCTATCTTGAATAACAAGCTTATTACATGCGAATCCTATTGGGAACCTACTCAATTCGCCATGATACTTGGATTCCGTTCCTTAAAATGTTGCTCAATATTGAAAAACAAACTCATACAAGCATGTCCCATTGGAAACTCACTGAATTCGCCTAGAAATTTTGATTCCATTCGTAAAAATTTTTCTATATCCCGAACTGTCCACTTATTACTACTGCGGCCTTTGGGGAACTAACCGAATTCACCATGTTACTCAGATTCGGATCACCAAATTTTTATAAATCTTTAAAAGTACACATATTACAAGAGCAGGCTACTAGGAACTAACTGAATTCACAAAGAAACAGTGTTTCAGTTCGTTAAAACGTTGCTCTATCTTGAATAACAAGCTTATTTCATGCGAATCCTATTGGGAACCTACTCAATTCGCAATGATACTTGGAATCCGTTCCTTAAAATGTTGCTCAATATTGAAAAGCAAACTCATACAAGCATGTCCCATTGGGAACTCACTGAATTCGCCTAGAAATTTTGATTCCATTCGTGATAATTTTTCTATATCCCGAACAGTCCACTTATTACTACTGCGGCCTATTGGGAACTAACCGAATTCACCATGTTACTCAGATTCGGCTCACCAAATTTTTATAAATCTTGAAAAGTACACATATTACAAGAGCAGGCTACTAGGAACTAACTGAATTCACAAAGAAACAGTGTTTCAGTTCGTTAAAACGTTGCTCTATCTTGAATAACAAGCTTATTACATGCGAATCCTATTGGGAATCTACTCAATTCACCATGATACTCGGATTCCGTTCCTTAAAATGTTGCTCGATATTGAAAAGCAAACTCATACATGCATGTCCCATTGGGAACTCACTGAATTCGCCTAAAAATTTTGATTCCATTCGTGAAAATATTTCTATATCCCGATGTCCACTTATTACTACTGCGGCCTATTGGGAACTAACCGAATTCACCATGTTACTCAGATTCGGCTCACCAAATTTTTATAAATCTTGAAAAGTACACATATTACAAGAGCAGGCTACTAGGAACTAACTGAATTCACAAAGAAACAGTGTTTCAGTTCGTTAAAACGTTGCTCTATCTTGAATAACAGGCTTATTACATGCGAATCCTATTGGGAACCTACTCAATTCGCAATGATACATGGATTCCGTTCCTTAAAATGTTGCTCGATATTGAAAAGCAAACTCATACAAGCATGTCCCATTGGGAACTCACTGAATTCGCCTAGAAATTTTGATTCCATTCGTGAAAATTTTTCTATATCCCGAACAGTCCACTTATTACTACTGCGGTCTATTGGGAACTAACCGAATTCACCATGTTACTCAGATTCGGATCACCAAATTTTTATAAATCTTTAATAGTACACATATTACAAGAGCAGGCTACTAGGAACTAACTGAATTCACAAAGACACAGTGTTTCAGTTCGTTAAAACGTTGCTCTATCTTGAATAACAAGCTTATTACATGCGAATCCTATTGGGAACCTACTCAATTCGCCATGATACTTGGATTCCGTTCCTTAAAATGTTGCTCAATATTGAAAAGCAAACTCATACAAGCATGTCCCATTGGGAACTCACTGAATTCGCCTAGAAATTTTGATTCCATTCGTGAAAATTTTTCTATATCCCGAACTGTCCACTTATTACTACTGCGGCCTTTGGGGAACTAACCGAATTCACCATGTTACTCAGATTCGGATCACCAAATTTTTATAAATCTTTAAAAGTACACATATTACAAGAGCAGGCTACTAGGAACTAACTGAATTCACAAAGAAACAGTGTTTCAGTTCGTTAAAACGTTGCTCTATCTTGAATAACAAGCTTATTTCATGCGAATCCTATTGGGAACCTACTCAATTCGCAATGATACTTGGAATCCGTTCCTTAAAATGTTGCTCAATATTGAAAAGCAAACTCATACAAGCATGTCCCATTGGGAACTCACTGAATTCGCCTAGAAATTTTGATTCCATTCGTGAAAATTTTTCTATATCCCGAACAGTCCACTTATTACTACTGCGGCCTATTGGGAACTAACCGAATTCACCATGTTACTCAGATTCGGCTCACCAAATTTTTATAAATCTTGAAAAGTACACATATTACAAGAGCAGGCTACTAGGAACTAACTGAATTCACAAAGAAACAGTGTTTCAGTTCGTTAAAACGTTGCTCTATCTTGAATAACAAGCTTATTACATGCGAATCCTATTGGGAACCTACTCAATTCGCAATGATACTTGGATCCGTTCCTTAAAATGTTGCTCGATATTGAAAAGCAAACTCATACAAGCATGTCCCATTGGGAACTCACTGAATTCGCCTAGAAATTTTGATTCCATTCGTGAAAATTTTTCTATATCCCGAACAGTCCACTTATTATTACTGCGGCCTATTGGGAACTAACCGAATTCACGATGTTACTCAGATTCGGCTAACCAAATTTTTATAAATCTTGAAAAGTACACATATTACAAGAGCAGGCTACTAGGAACTAACTGAATTCACAAAGAAACAGTGTTTCAGTTCGTTAAAACGTTGCTCTAAGCAGCTCTCTGCTCCCAGGCCCGGTGAGAGAGAGACCCAACCGCCTGGTCAGGTGGGCACTCCTGAGGCTGCATAGCGGAAGAGACCACCAACACTGCTCACCCCTGCCCACATCCCTGGCCCAAGAGGAAACTGTATAAGGCCTCTGGGCTCCCGTGGGGGAGGGCCCAGTAGCGGCAGGACCCCTGCCACAGACACCGCCGGACCCTGAAGGAAACAGACCGGATAAACAGTTCTCTGCACCCAAATCCCGTGGGAGGGAGAGCTAAACCTTCAGAGAGGCAGACAGGCCTGGGAAACCAGAAGAGACTGCTCCCTGCACACACATCTCGGACGCCAGAGGAAAAAGCCAAAGACCATCTGGAACCCTGGTGCACTGAAGTTCCCGGAAGGGGCGGCACAGGTCTTCCTGGTTGCTGCCGCTGCAGAGAGCCCCTGGGCAGCACCCCACGAGCGAACTTGAGCCTCGGGACCACAGGTAAGACCAAATTTTCTGCTGCAAGAAAGCTGCCTGGTGAGCTTGGGACACACGGAAGCAGAATTTCTCTAGAACCGGGCACGTTCTGTGTTTACCTGAAGTCCCACACCCGCGGATCCCGGCCCGCAGCAGCTCTCTGCTCCCAGGCCCGGTGAGAGAGAGACCCCACCGCCTGGTCAGGTGGGCACTCCTGAGGCTGCAGAGCGGAAGAGACCACCAACACTGCTCACCCCTGCCCACATCCCTGGCCCAAGAGGAAACTGTATAAGGCCTCTGGGCTCCCGTGGGCGAGGGCCCAGGAGCGGCAGGACCCCTGCCACAGACACCGCCGGACCCTGAAGGAAACAGACCGGATAAACAGTTCTCTGCACCCAAATCCCGTGGGAGGGAGAGCTAAACCTTCAGAGAGGCAGACAGGCCTGGGAAACCAGAAGAGACTGCTCCCTGCACACACATCTCGGACGCCAGAGGAAAAAGCCAAAGACCATCTGGAACCCTGGTGCACTGAAGTTCCCGGAAGGGGCGGCACAGGTCTTCCTGGTTGCTGCCGCTGCAGAGAGCCCCTGGGCAGCACCCCACGAGCGAACTTGAGCCTCGTGACCACAGGTAAGACCAAATTTTCTGCTGCAAGAAAGCTGCCTGGTGAGCTTGGGACACACGGAAGCAGAATTTCTCTAGAACCGGGCACGTTCTGTGTTTACCTGAAGTCCCACACCCGCGGATCCCGGCCCGCAGCAGCTCTCTGCTCCCAGGCCCGGTGAGAGAGAGACCCCACCGCCTGGTCAGGTGGGCACTCCTGAGGCTGCAGAGCGGAAGAGACCACCAACACTGCTCACCCCTGCCCACATCCCTGGCCCAAGAGGAAACTGTATAAGGCCTCTGGGCTCCCGTGGGCGAGGGCCCAGGAGCGGCAGGACCCCTGCCACAGACACCGCCGGACCCTGAAGGAAACAGACCGGATAAACAGTTCTCTGCACCCAAATCCCGTGGGAGGGAGAGCTAAACCTTCAGAGAGGCAGACAGGCCTGGGAAACCAGAAGAGACTGCTCCCTGCACACACATCTCGGACGCCAGAGGAAAAAGCCAAAGACCATCTGGAACCCTGGTGCACTGAAGCTCCCGGAAGTGGCGGCACAGGTCTTCCTGGTTGCTGCCGCTGCAGAGAGCCCCTGGACAGCACCCCACGAGCAAACCTGAGCCTCGGGACCACAGGTAAGACCAAATTTTCTGCTGCAAGAAAGCTGCCTGGTGAACTCAAGACACAGGCCCACAGGAACAGCTGAAGACCTGTAGAGAGGAAAAACTACACGCCCGAAAGCAGAACACTCTGTCCCCATAACTGACTGAAAGAGAGGAAAACAGGTCTACAGCACTCCTGACACACAGGCTTATAGGACAGTCTAGCCACTGTCAGAAATAGCAGAACAAAGTAACACTAGAGATAATCTGATGGCGAGAGGCAAGCGCAGGAACCCAAGCAACAGAAACCAAGACTACATGCCATCATCGGAGCCCAATTCTCCCACCAAAACAAACATGGAATATCCAAACACACCAGAAAAGCAAGATCTAGTTTCAAAATCATATTTGATCATGATGCTGGAGGACTTCAGGAAAGACCTGAACACACTTAGGGAAGCACAGGAAAACATTAATAAACAAGTAAAAGCCTACAGAGAGGAATCGCAAAAATCCCTGAAAGAATTCCAGGAAAACACAATCAAACAGTTGAAGGAATTAAAAATGGAAATAGAAGCAATCAAGAAAGAACACATGGAAACAACCCTGGATATAGAAAACCAAAAGAAGAGACAAGGAGCTGTAGATACAAGCTTCACCAACAGAATACAAGAGATGGAAGAGAGAATCTCAGGAGCAGAAGATTCCATAGAAATCATTGACTCAACTGTCAAAGATAATGTAAAGCGGAAAAAGCTACTGGTCCAAAACATACAGGAAATCCAGGACTCAATGAGAAGATCAAACCTAAGGATAATAGGTATAGAAGAGAGTGAAGACTCCCAGCTCAAAGGACCAGTAAATATCTTCAACAAAATCATAGAAGAAAACTTCCCTAACCTAAAAAAAGAGATACCAATAGACATACAGGAAGCCTACAGAACTCCAAATAGATTGGACCAGAAAAGAAACACCTCCCGTCACATAATTGTCAAAACACCAAACGCACAAAATAAAGAAAGAATATTAAAAGCAGTAAGGGAAAAAGGTCAAGTAACATATAAAGGGAGACCTATCAGAATCACACCAGACTTCTCGCCAGAAACTATGAAGGCCAGAAGATCCTGGACTGATGTTATACAGACCCTAAGAGAACACAAATGCCAGCCCAGATTACTGTATCCAGCAAAACTCTCAATTAACATTGATGGAGAAACCAAGATATTCCATGACAAAACCAAATTTACACAATATCTTTCTACAAATCCAGCACTACAAAGGATAATAAAGGGTAAAGCCCAACATAAGGAGGCAAGCTATACCCTAGAAGAAGCAAGAAACTAATCGTCTTGGCAACAAAACAAAGAGAATGAAAGCACACAAACATAACCTCACATCAAATATGAATATAACGGGAAGCAATAATCACTATTCCTTAATATCTCTCAATATCAATGGCCTCAACTCCCCAATAAAAAGACATAGATTAACAAACTGGATACGCAACGAGGACCCTGCATTCTGCTGCCTACAGGAAACACACCTCAGAGACAAAGACAGACACTACCTCAGAGTGAAAGGCTGGAAAACAACTTTCCAAGCAAATGGTCAGAAGAAGCAAGCTGGAGTAGCCATTCTAATATCAAATAAAATCAATTTCCAACTAAAAGTCATCAAAAAAGATAAGGAAGGACACTTCATATTCATCAAAGGAAAAATCAACCAAGATGAACTCTCAATCCTAAATATCTATGCCCCAAATACAAGGGCACCTACATACGTAAAAGAAACCTTACTAAAGCTCAAAACACACATTGCACCTCACACAATAATAGTGGGAGATTTCAACACCCCACTCTCATCAATGGACAGATCATGGAAACAGAAATTAAACAGTGATGTCGACAGACTAAGAGAAGTCATGAGCCAAATGGACTTAACGGATATTTATAGAACATTCTATCCTAAAGCAAAAGGATATACCTTCTTCTCAGCTCCTCATGGTACTTTCTCCAAAATTGACCATATAATTGGTCAAAAAACGGGCCTCAACAGGTACAGAAAGATAGAAATAATACCATGCATGCTATCGGACCACCACGGCCTAAAACTGGTCTTCAATAACAATAAGGGAAGAATGCCCACATATACGTGGAAATTGAACAATGCTCTACTCAATGATAACCTGGTCAAGGAAGAAATAAAGAAAGAAATTAAAAACTTTTTAGAATTTAATGAAAATGAAGATACAACATACTCAAACTTATGGGACACAATGAAAGCTGTGCTAAGAGGAAAACTCATAGCGCTGAGTGACTGCAGAAAGAAACAGGAAAGAGCATATGTCAGCAGCTTGACAGCACACCTAAAAGCTCTAGAACAAAAAGAAGCAAATACACCCAGGAGGAGTAGAAGGCAGGAAATAATCAAACTCAGAGCTGAAATCAACCAAGTATAAACAAAAAGGACCATAGAAAGAATCAACAGAACCAAAAGTTGGTTCTTTGAGAAAATCAACAAGATAGATAAACCCTTAGCCAGACTAACGAGAGGACACAGAGAGTGTGTCCAAATTAACAAAATCAGAAATGAAAAGGGAGACATAACTACAGATTCGGAGGAAATTCAAAAAATCATCAGATCTTACTATAAAAACCTATATTCAACAAAATTTGAAAATCTTCAGGAAATGGACAATTTCCTAGACAGATACCAGGTATCGAAGTTAAATCAGGAACAGATAAACCAGTTAAACAACCCCATAACTCCTAAGGAAATAGAAGCAGTCATTAAAGGTCTCCCAACCAAAAAGAGCCCAGGTCCAGACGGGTTTAGTGCAGAATTCTATCAAACCTTCATAGAAGACCTCATACCAATATTATCCAAACTATTCCACAAAATTGAAACAGATGGAGCCCTACCGAATTCCTTCTATGAAGCCACAATTACTCTTATACCTAAACCACACAAAGACACAACAAAGAAAGAGAACTGCAGACCAATTTCCCTTATGAATATCGACGCAAAAATACTCAATAAAATTCTGGCAAACCGAATTCAAGAGCACATCAAAACAATCATCCACCATGATCAAGTAGGCTTCATCCCAGGCATGCAGGGATGGTTTAATATACGGAAAACCATCAACGTGATCCATCATATAAACAAACTGAAAGAACAGAACCACATGATCATTTCATTAGATGCTGAGAAAGCATTTGACAAAATTCAACACCCCTTCATGATAAAAGTCCTGGAAAGAATAGGAATTCAAGGCCCATACCTAAACATAGTAAAAGCCATATACAGCAAACCAGTTGCTAACATTAAACTAAATGGAGAGAAACTTGAAGCAATCCCACTAAAATCAGGGACTAGACAAGGCTGCCCACTCTCTCCCTACTTATTCAATATAGTTCTTGAAGTTCTAGCCAGAGCAATCAGACAACAAAAGGAGATCAAAGGGATACAGATCGGAAAAGAAGATGTCAAAATATCACTATTTGCAGATGACATGATAGTATATTTAAGTGATCCCAAAAGTTCCACCAGAGAACTATTAAAGCTGATAAACAACTTCAGCAAAGTGGCTGGGTATAAAATTAACTCAAATAAATCAGTTGCCTTCCTCTATACAAAAGAGAAACAAGCCGAGAAAGAAATTAGGGAAACGACACCCTTCATAATAGACCCAAATAATATAAAGTACCTCGGTGTGACTTTAACCAAGCAAGTAAAAGATCTGTACAATAAGAACTTCAAGACACTGAGGAAAGAAATTGAAGAAGACCTCAGAAGATGGAAAGATCTCCCATGCTCATGTATTGGCAGGATTAACATAGTAAAAATGGCCATTTTACCAAAAGCAATCTACAGATTCAATGCAATCCCCATCAAAATACCAATCCAATTCTTCAAAGAGTTAGACAGAACAATTTACAAATTCATCTGGAATAACAAAAAACCCAGGATAGCTAAAGCTATCCTCAACAATAAAAGGACTTCAGGGGGAATCACTATCCCTGAACTCAAGCAGTATTACAGAGCAATAGTGATAAAAACTGCATGGTATTGGTACAGAGACAGACAGATAGACCAATGGAATAGAATTGAAGACCCAGAAATGAACCCACACACCTATGGTCACTTGATTTTTGACAAAGGAGCCAAAACCATCCAATGGAAAAAAGATAGCATTTTCAGCAAATGGTGCTGGTTCAACTGGAGGGCAACATGTAGAAGAATGCAGATCGATCCATCCTTATCACCCTGTACAAAGCTTAAGTCCAAGTGGATCAAGGACCTCCACATCAAACCAGACACACTCAAACTAATAGAAGAAAAACTAGGGAAGCATCTGGAACACATGGGCACTGGAAAAAATTTCCTGAACAAAACACCAATGGCTTATGCTCTAAGATCAAGAATCGACAAATGGGATCTCATAAAACTGCAAAGCTTCTGTAAGGCAATGGACACTGTGGTTAGGACAAAACGGCAACCAACAGATTGGGAAATATCTTTACCAATCCTACAACAGATAGAGGCCTTATTTCCAAAATATACAAAGAACTCAAGAAGTTAGACCGCAGGGAAACAAATAACCCTATTAAAAAATGGGGTTCAGAGCTAAACAAAGAATTCACAGCTGAGGAATGCCGAATGGCTGAGAAACACCTAAAGAAATGTTCAACATCTTTAGTCATAAGGGAAATGCAAATCAAAACAACCCTGAGATTTCACCTCACACCAGTGCGATTGGCTAAGATCAAAAACTCAGGTGACAGCAGATGCTGGCGAGGATGTGGAGAAAGAGGAACACTCCTCCATTTTTGGTGGGATTGCAGACTGGTAAAACCATTCTGGAAATCAGTCTGGAGGTTCCTCAGAAAATTGGACATTGAACTGCCTGAGGATCCAGCTATACCTCTCTTGGGCATATACCCAAAAGTTGCCTCAACATATAAAAGAGACACGTGCTCCACTATGTTCATCGCAGGCTTATTTATAATAGCCCGAAAATGGAAAGAACCCAGATGCCCTTCAACAGAGGAATGGATACAGAAAATGTGGTACATCTACACAATGGAATATTACTCAGCTATCAAAAACAATGAGTTTATGAAATTCGTAGGCAAATGGTTGGAACTGGAAAATATCATCCTGAGTGAGCTAACCCAATCACAGAAAGACATACATGGTATGCACTCATTGATAAGTGGCTATTAGCCCAAATGCTTGAATTACCCTGGATCCCTAGAACAAACGAAACTCAAGACGGATGATCAAAATGTGAATGCTTCACTCCTTCTTTAAATGAGGAAAAAGAATACCCTTGGCAGGGAAGGGAGAGGCAAAGATTAAAACAGAGACTGAAGGAACACCCATTCAGAGCCTGCCCCACATGTGGCCCATACATATACAGCCACCCAATTAGACAAGATGGATGAAGCAAAGAAGTGCAGACCGACAGGAGCCGGATGTAGATCGCTCCTGAGAGACACAGCCAGAATACAGCAAATATAGAGGCGAATGCCAGCAGCAAACCACTGAACTGAGAATAGGTCCCCTATTGAAGGAATCAGAGAAAGAACTGGAAGAGCTTGAAGGGGCTCGAGACCCCAAAAGTACAACAATGCCAAGCAACCAGAGCTTCCAGGGACTAAGCCACTACCTAAAGACTATACATGGACTGACCCTGGACTCTGACCCCATAGGTAGCAATGAATATCCTAGTAAGAGCACCAGTGGAAGGGGAAGCCCTGGGTCCTGCTAAGACTGAACCCCCAGTGAACTAGTCTATGGGGGGAGGGCGGCAATGGGGGGAGGGTTGGGAGGGGAACACCCATAAGGAAGGGGAGGGGGGAGGGGGATGTTTGCCCGGAAACCGGGAAAGGGAATAACACTCGAAATGTATATAAGAAATACTCAAGTTAATAAAAAAAAAAGAAAAAGAAAAAAAAAAAACGTTGCTCTATCTTGAATAACAAGCTTATTACATGCGAATCCTATTGGGAACCTATTCAATTCACCATGATACTTACATTCCGTTCCTTAAAATGTTGCTCGATATTGAAAAGCAAACTCATACAAGCATGTCCCATTGGGAACTCGCTGAATTCGCCTAGAAATTTTTATTCCATTCGTGAAAATTTTTCATTATCCCGAGCAGTCCACTTATTACTACTGCCGCCTATTGGGAACTAACCGAGTTCACCATGTTACTCAGATTCGGCTCACCAAATTTTATAAATCTTTAAAAGTACACATATTACAAAGCAGGCTACTAGGAACTAACTGAATTCACAAAGAAACAGTGTTTCAGTTCGTTAAAACGTTGCTCTATCTTGAATAACAAGCTTATTACATGCGAATCCTATTGGGAACCTACTCAATTCACCATGATACTTGGATTCCGTTCCTTAAAATGTTGCTCGATATTGAAAAGCAAGCTCATACAAGCATGTCCCATTGGGAACTCACTGAATTCGCCTAGAAATTTTGATTCCATTCGTGAAAATTTTTCTATATCCCGAACAGTCCACTTATTACTACTGCGGCCTATTGGGAACTAACCGAATTCACCATGTTACTCAGATTCGGCTCACCAAATTTTTATAAATCTTGAAAAGTACACATATTACAAGAGCAGGCTACTAGGAACTAACTGAATTCACAAAGAAACAGTGTTTCAGTTCGTTAAAACGTTGCTCTATCTTGAATAACAAGCTTATTACATGCGAATCCTATTGGGAACCTATTCAATTCGCAATGATACTTGGATTCCGTTCCTTAAAATGTTGCTCGATATTGAAAAGCAAACTCATACAAGCATGTCCCATTGGGAACTCACTGAATTCGCCTAGAAATTTTGATTCCATTCGTGAAAATTTTTCTATATCCCGAACAGTCCACTTATTACTACTGCGGCCTATTGGGAACTAACCGAATTCACCATGTTACTCAGATTCGGCTCACCAAATTTTTATAAATCTTGAAAAGTACACATATTACAAGAGCAGGCTACTAGGAACTAACTGAAATCACAAAGAAACAGTGTTTCAGTTCGTTAAAACTTAGCTCTATCTTGAATAACAAGCTTATTACATGCGAATCCTACTGGGAACCTATTCAATTCACCATGAGACTTACATTCCGTTCCTTAAAATGTTGCTCGATATTGAAAAGCAAACTCATACAAGCATGTCCCATTGGGAACTCACTGAATTCGCCTAGAAATTTTGATTCCATTCGTGAAAATTTTTCTATATCCCGAACAGTCCACTTATTACTACTGCGGCCTATTGGGAACTAACCGAATTCACCATGTTACTCAGATTCGACTCACCAAATTTTTATAAATCTTGAAAAGTACACATATTACAAGAGCAGGCTACAAGGAACTAACTGAATTCACAAAGAAACAGTGTTTCAGTTCGTTAAAACGTTGCTCTATCTTGAATAACAAGCTTATTACATGTGAATCCTAGTGGGAACCTATACAATTCGCAATGATACTTGGATTCCGTTCCTTAAAATGTTGCTCGATATTGAAAAGCAAACTCATACAAGCATGTCCCATTGGGAACTCACTGAATTTGCCTAGAAATTTTGATTCCATTCGTGAAAATTTTTCATTATCCCGAGCAGTCCACTTATTACTACTGCCGCCTATTGGGAACTAACCGAGTTCACCATGTTACTCATTCGGCTCACCAAATTTTATAAATCTTTAAAAGTACACATATTACAAAGCAGGCTACTAGGAACTAACTGAATTCACAAAGAAACAGTGTTTCAGTTCGTTAAAACGTTGCTCTATTTTGGATAACAAGCTTATTACATGCGAATCCTATTGGGAACCTACGCAATTCACCATGATACTTGGATTCCGTTCCTTAAAATGTTGCTCGTTATTGAAAAGCAAACTCATACAAGCATGTCCCATGAGGAACTCACTTAATTCGCCTAGAAATTTTGATTCCATTCGTGAAAATTTTTCTATATACCGAACAGTCCACTTATTACTACTGCGGCCTATTGGGAACTAACCGAATTCACCATGTTACTCAGATTCGGCTCACCAAATTTTTATAAATCTTTCAAAGTACACATATTACAAGAGCAGGCTACTAGGAACTAACTGAATTCACAAAGAAACAGTGTTTCAGTTTGTTAAAACGTTGCTCTATCTTGAATAACAAGCTTATTACATGCGAATCCTATTGGGAATCTACTCAATTCACCACGACACTTGGATTCCGTTCCTTAAAATGTTGCTCGATATTGAAAAGCAAACTCATACAAGCATGTCCCATTGGGAACTCACTGAATTCGCCTAGAAATTTTGATTCCATTCGTGAAAATTTTTCTATATCCCGAACAGTCCACTTATTACTACTGCGGCCTATTGGGAACTAACCGAGTTCATCATGTTACTCAGATTAGGCTCAACAAATTTTTATAAATCTTGAAAAGTACACATATTACAAGAGCAGGCTACTAGGAACTAACTGAATTCACAAAGAAACAGTGTTTCAGTTCGTTAAAACGTTGCTCTATCTTGAATAACAAGCTTATTACATGCGAATCCTATTGGGAACCTATTCAATTCACCATGATACTTAGATTCCGTTCCTTAAAATGTTGCTCGATATTGAAAAGCAAACTCATACAAGCATGTCCCATGGGGAACTCACTGAATTCGCCTAGAAATTTTGATTCCATTCGTGAAAATTTTTCTATATCCCGAACAGTCCACTTATTACTACTGCGGCCTATTGGGAACTAACAGAATTCACCATGTTACTCAGATTCGGCTCACCAATTTTTTATAAATCTTTAAAAGTACACATATTACAAGAGCAGGCTACTAGGAACTAACTGAATTCACAAAGAAACAGTGTTTCAGTTCGTTAAAACGTTGCTCTATCTTGAATAAGAAGCTTATTACATGCGAATCCTATTGGGAACCTACTCAATTCGCAATGATACTTGGATTCCGTTCCTTAAAATGTTGCTCGTTATTGAAAAGCAAACTCATACAAGCATGTCCCATTGGGAACTCAGTGAATTCGCCTAGAAATTTTGATTCCATTCGTGAAAATTTTTCTATATCCCGAACAGTCCACTTATTACTACTGCGGCCTATTGGGAACTAACCGAATTCACCATGTTACTCAGATTCGGCTCACCAAATTTTTATAAATCTTGAAAAGTACACATATTACAAGAGCAGGCTACTAGGAACTAACTGAATTCACAAAGAAACAGTGTTTCAGTTCGTTAAAACGTTGCTCTATCTTGAATAACAAGCTTATTACATGCGAATCCTATTGGGAACCTACTCAATTCACCATGATACTTACATTCCGTTCCTTAAAATGTTGCTCGATATTGAAAAGCAAACTCATACAAGCATGTCCCATTGGGAACTCACTGAATTCGCCTAGAAATTTTGATTCCATTCGTGAAAATTTTTCATTATCCCGAGCAGTCCACTTATTACTACTGCCGCCTATTGGGAACTAACCGAGTTCACCATGTTACTCAGATTCGGCTCACCAAATTTTATAAATCTTTAAAAGTACACATATTACAAAGCAGGCTACTAGGAACTAACTGAATTCACAAAGAAACAGTGTTTCAGTTCGTTAAAACGTTGCTCTATCTTGAATAACAAGCTTATTACATGCGAATCCTATTGGGAACCTACTCAATTCACCATGATACTTGGATTCCGTTCCTTAAAATGTTGCTCGATATTGAAAAGCAAGCTCATACAAGCATGTCCCATTGGGAACTCACTGAATTCGCCTAGAAATTTTGATTCCATTCGTGAAAATATTTCTATATCCCGAACAGTCCACTTATTTCTACTGCGGCCTATTGGGAACTAACCGAATTCACCCTGTTACTCAGATTCGGCTCACCAAATGTTTTAAATCTTGAAAAGTACACATATTACAAGAGCAGGCTACTAGGAACTAACTGAATTCACAAAGAAACAGTGTTTCAGTTCGTTAAAACGTTGCTCTATCTTGAATAACAAGCTTATTACATGTGAATCCTATTGGAAACCTATTCAATTCTCAATGATACTTGGATTCCGTTCCTTAAAATGTTGCTCGATATTGAAAAGCAAACTCATACAAGCATGTCCCATTGCGAACTCACTGAATTCGCCTAGAAATTTTGATTCCATTCGTGAAAATTTTTCTATATCCCGAACAGTCCACTTATTACTACTGCGGCCTATTGGGAACTAACCGAATTCACCATGTTACTCAGATTCGGCTCACCAAATTTTTATAAATCTTGAAAAGTACACATATTACAAGAGCAGGCTACTAGGAACTAACTGAATTCACAAAGAAACAGTGTTTCAGTTCGTTAAAACGTTGCTCTATCTTGAATAACAAGCTTATTACGTGCGAATCCTATTGGGAACCTACTCAATTCGCAATGATACTTGGATTCCGTTCCTTAAAATGTTGCTCGATATTGAAAAGCAAACTCATACAAGCATGTCCCATTGGGAACTCACTGAATTCGCCTAGAAATTTTGATTCCATTCGTGAAAATTTTTCTATATCCCGAACAGTCCACTTATTACTACTGCGGCCTATTGGGAACTAACCGAATTCACCATGTTACTCAGATTCGGCTCACCAAATTTTTATAAATCTTGAAAAGTACACATATTACAAGAGCAGGCTACTAGGAACTAACTGAATTCACAAAGAAACAGTGTTTCAGTTCGTTAAAACGTTGCTCTATCTTGAATAACAAGCTTATTACATGCGAATCCTATTGGGAACCTATTCAATTCACCATGATACTTAGATTCCGTTCCTTAAAATGTTGCTCGATATTGAAAAGCAAACTCATACAAGCATGTCCCATGGGGAACTCACTGAATTCGCCTAGAAATTTTGATTCCATTCGTGAAAATTTTTCTATATCCCGAACAGTCCACTTATTACTACTGCGGCCTATTGGGAACTAACCGAATTCAACATGTTACTCAGATTCGACTCACCAAATTTTTATAAATCTTGAAAAGTACATATTACAAGAGCAGGCTACAAGGAACTAACTGAATTCACAAAGAAACAGTGTTTCAGTTCGTTAAAACGTTGCTCTATCTTGAATAACAAGCTTATTACATGTGAATCCTAGTGGGAACCTATACAATTCGCAATGATACTTGGATTCCGTTCCTTAAAATGTTGCTCGATATTGAAAAGCAAACTCATACAAGCATGTCCCATTGGGAACTCACTGAATTTGCCTAGAAATTTTGATTCCATTCGTGAAAATTTTTCATTATCCCGAGCAGTCCACTTATTACTACTGCGGCCTATTGGGAACTAACCGAGTTCACCATGTTACACAGATTCGGCTCACCAAATTTTATAAATCTTTAAAAGTACACATATTACAAAGCAGGCTACTAGGAACTAACTGAATTCACAAAGAAACAGTGTTTCAGTTCGTTAAAACGTTGCTCTATTTTGGATAACAAGCTTATTACATGCGAATCCTATTGGGAACCTACGCAATTCACCATGATACTTGGATTCCGTTCCTTAAAATGTTGCTCGTTATTGAAAAGCAAACTCATACAAGCATGTCCCATGAGGAACTCACTTAATTCGCCTAGAAATTTTGATTCCATTCGTGAAAATTTTTCTACATCACGAACAGTCCACTTATTACTACTGCGGCCTATTGGGAACTAACCGAATTCACCATGTTACTCAGATTCGGCTCACCAAATTTTTATAAATCTTTCAAAGTACACATATTACAAGAGCAGGCTACTAGGAACTAACTGAATTCACAAAGAAACAGTGTTTCAGTTTGTTAAAACGTTGCTCTATCTTGAATAACAAGCTTATTACATGCGAATCCTATTGGGAATCTACGCAATTCACCATGACACTTGGATTCCGTTCCTTAAAATGTTGCTCGATATTGAAAAGCAAGCTCATACAAGCATGTCCCATTGGGAACTCACTGAATTCGCCTAGAAATTTTGATTCCATTCGTGAAAATTTTTCTATATCCCGAACAGTCCACTTATTACTACTGCGGCCTATTGGGAACTAACCGAGTTCATCATGTTACTCAGATTAGGCTCAACAAATTTTTATAAATCTTGAAAAGTACACATATTACAAGAGCAGGCTACTAGGAACTAACTGAATTCACAAAGAAACAGTGTTTCAGTTCGTTAAAACGTTGCTCTATCTTGAATAACAAGCTTATTACATGCGAATCCTATTGGGAACCTATTCAATTCACCATGATACTTAGATTCCGTTCCTTAAAATGTTGCTCGATATTGAAAAGCAAACTCATACAAGCATGTCCCATGGGGAACTCACTGAATTCGCCTAGAAATTTTGATTCCATTCGTGAAAATTTTTCTATATCCCGAACAGTCCACTTATTACTACTGCGGCCTATTGGGAACTAACCGAATTCACCATGTTACTCAGATTCGGCTCACCAAATTTTTATAAATCTTGAAAAGTACACATATTACAAGAGCAGGCTACTAGGAACTAACTGAATTCACAAAGAAACAGTGTTTCAGTTCGTTAAAACGTTGCTCTATCTTGAATAAGAAGCTTATTACATGCGAATCCTATTGGGAACCTACTCATTTCGCAATGATACTTGGATTCCGTTCCTTAAAATGTTGCTCGTTATTGAAAAGCAAACTCATACAAGCATGTCCCATTGGGAACTCAGTGAATTCGCCTAGAAATTTTGATTCCATTCGTGAAAATTTTTCTATATCCCGAACAGTCCACTTATTACTACTGCGGCCTATTGGGAACTAACCGAATTCACCATGTTACTCAGATTCGGCTCACCAAATTTTTATAAATCTTTAAAAGTACACATATTACAAGAGCAGGCTACTAGGAACTAACTGAATTCACAAAGAAACAGTGTTTCAGTTCGTTAAAACGTTGCTCTATCTTGAATAACAAGCTTATTACATGCGAATCCTATTGGGAACCTACTCAATTCACCATGATACTTACATTCCGTTCCTTAAAATGTTGCTCGATATTGAAAAGCAAACTCATACAAGCATGTCCCATTGGGAACTCACTGAATTCGCCTAGAAATTTTGATTCCGTTCGTGAAAATTTTTCATTATCCCGAGCAGTCCACTTATTACTACTGCCGCCTATTGGGAACTAACCGAGTTCACCATGTTACTCAGATTCGGCTCACCAAATTTTATAAATCTTTAAAAGTACACATATTACAAAGCAGGCTACTAGGAACTAACTGAATTCACAAAGAAACAGTGTTTCAGTTCGTTAAAACGTTGCTCTATCTTGAATAACAAGCTTATTACATGCGAATCCTATTGGGAACCTACTCAATTCACCATGATACTTGGATTCCGTTCCTTAAAATGTTGCTCGATATTGAAAAGCAAGCTCATACAAGCATGTCCCATTGGGAACTCACTGAATTCGTCTAAAAATTTTGATTCCATTCGTGAAAATATTTCTATATCCCGAACAGTCCACTTATTACTACTACTGCGGCCTATTGGGAACTAACCGAATTCACCCTGTTACTCAGATTCGGCTCACCAAATGTTTTAAATCTTGAAAAGTACACATATTACAAGAGCAGGCTACTAGGAACTAACTGAATTCACAAAGAAACAGTGTTTCAGTTCGTTAAAACGTTGCTCTATCTTGAATAACAAGCTTATTACATGTGAATCCTATTGGAAACCTATTCAATTCGCAATGATACTTGGATTCCGTTCCTTAAAATGTTGCTCGATATTGAAAAGCAAACTCATACAAGCATGTCCCATTGCGAACTCACTGAATTCGCCTAGAAATTTTGATTCCATTCGTGAAAATTTTTCTATATCCCGAACAGTCCACTTATTACTACTGCGGCCTATTGGGAACTAACCGAATTCACCATGTTACTCAGATTCGGCTCACCAAATTTTTATAAATCTTGAAAAGTACACATATTACAAGAGCAGGCTACTAGGAACTAACTGAATTCACAAAGAAACAGTGTTTCAGTTCGTTAAAACGTTGCTCTATCTTGAATAACAAGCTTATTACGTGCGAATCCTATTGGGAACCTACTCAATTCGCAATGATACTTGGATTCCGTTCCTTAAAATGTTGCTCGATATTGAAAAGCAAACTCATACAAGCATGTCCCATTGGGAACTCACTGAATTCGCCTAGAAATTTTGATTCCATTCGTGAAAATTTTTCTATATCCCGAACAGTCCACTTATTACTACTGCGGCCTATTGGGAACTAACCGAATTCACCATGTTACTCAGATTCGGCTCACCAAATTTTTATAAATCTTGAAAAGTACACATATTACAAGAGCAGGCTACTAGGAACTAACTGAATTCACAAAGAAACAGTGTTTCAGTTCGTTAAAACGTTGCTCTATCTTGAATAACAAGCTTATTACATGCGAATCCTATTGGGAACCTACTCAATCCGCAATGATACTTGGATGCCGTTCCTTAAAATGTTGCTCGATATTGAAAAGCAAACTCATACAAGCATGTCCCATTGGGAACTCACTGAATTCGCCTAGAAATTTTGATTCCATTCGTGAAAATTTTTCTATATCCCGAACAGTCCACTTATTATTACTGCGGCCTATTGGGAACTAACCGAATTCACCATGTTACTCAGATTAGGCTCACCAAATTTTTATAAATCTTGAAAAGTACACATATTACAAGAGCAGGCTACTAGGAACTAACTGAATTCACAAAGAAACAGTGTTTCAGTTCGTTAAAACGTTGCTCTATCTTGAATAACAAGCTTATTACATGCGAATCCTATTGGGAACCTATTCAATTCACCATGATACTTAGATTCCGTTCCTTAAAATGTTGCTCGATATTGAAAAGCAAACTCATACAAGCATGTCCCATGGGGAACTCACTGAATTCGCCTAGAAATTTTGATTCCATTCGTGAAAATTTTTCTATATCCCGAACAGTCCACTTATTACTACTGCGGCCTATTGGGAACTAACCGAATTCACCATGTTACTCAGATTCGGCTCACCAAATTTTTATAAATCTTTCAAAGTACACATATTACAAGAGCAGGCTACTAGGAACTAACTGAATTCACAAAGAAACAGTGTTTCAGTTCGTTAAAACGTTGCTCTATCTTGAATAACAAGCTTATTACATGCGAATCGTATTGGGAACCTACTCAATTCACCATGATACTTGGATTCCGTTCCTTAAAATGTTGCTCGATATTGAAAAGCAAGCTCATACAAGCATGTCCCATAGGGAACTCACTGAATTCGCCTAGAAATTTTGATTCCATTCGTGAAAATATTTCTATATCCCGAACAGTCCACTTATTACTACTGCGGCCTATTGGGAACTAACCGAATTCACCATGTTACTCAGATTCGGCTCACCAAATTTTTATAAATCTTGAAAAGTACACATATTACAAGAGCAGGCTACTAGGAACTAACTGAATTCACAAAGAAACAGTGTTTCAGTTCGTTAAAACGTTGCTCTATCTCGAATAACAAGCTTATTACATGCGAATCCTATTGGGAACCTATTCAATTCACCATGATACTTAGAGTCCGTTCCTTAAAATTTTGCTCGATAATGAAAAGCAAACTCATAAAGGCATGCCCATTGGGAACTCACTGAATTCGCCTAGAAATTATGATTCCATTCGTGAAAATTTTTCTATATCCCGAACAGTCCACTTATTACTACTGCCGCCTATTGGGAACTAACAGAATTCACCATGTTACTCAGATTCGGCTCACCAACTTTTTATAAATCTTGAAAAGTACACATATTACAAGAGCAGGCTACTAGGAACTAACTGAATTCACAAAGAAACAGTGTTTCAGTTCGTTAAAACGTTGCTCTATCTTGAATAACAAGCTTATTACATGCGAATCCTATTGGGAACCTACTCAATTCACCATGATACTTACATTCCGTTCCTTAAAATGTTGCTCGATATTGAAAAGCAAACTCATACAAGCATGTCCCATTGGGAACTCACTGAATTCGCCTAGAAATTTTGATTCCATTCGTGAAAATTTTTCATTATCCCGAGCAGTCCACTTATTACTACTGCCGCCTATTGGGAACTAACCGAGTTCACCATGTTACTCAGATTCGGCTCACCAAATTTTATAAATCTTTAAAAGTACACATATTACAAAGCAGGCTACTAGGAACTAACTGAATTCACAAAGAAACAGTGTTTCAGTTCGTTAAAACGTTGCTCTATCTTGAATAACAAGCTTATTACATGCGAATCCTATTGGGAACCTACTCAATTCACCATGATACTTGGATTCCGTTCCTTAAAATGTTGCTCGATATTGAAAAGCAAGCTCATACAAGCATGTCCCATTGGGAACTCACTGAATTCGCCTAAAAATTTTGATTCCATTCGTGAAAATATTTCTATATCCCGAACAGTCCACTTATTACTACTGCGGCCTATTGGGAACTAACCGAATTCACAATGTTACTCAGATTCGGCTCACCAAATTTTTATAAATCTTTAATAGTACACATATTACAAGAGCAGGCTACTAGGAACTAACTGAATTCACAAAGAAACAGTGTTTCAGTTCGTTAAAACGTTGCTCTATCTTGAATAACAAGCTTATTACATGCGAATCCTATTGGGAACCTATTCAATTCACCATGATACTTAGATTCCGTTCCTTAAAATGTTGCTCGATATTGAAAAGCAAACTCATACAAGCATGTCCCATGGGGAACTCACTGAATTCGCCTAGAAATTTTGATTCCATTCGTGAAAATTTTTCTATATCCCGAACAGTCCACTTATTACTACTGCGGCCTATTGGGAACTAACCGAATTCAACATGTTACTCAGATTCGACTCACCAAATTTTTATAAATCTTGAAAAGTACATATTACAAGAGCAGGCTACAAGGAACTAACTGAATTCACAAAGAAACAGTGTTTCAGTTCGTTAAAACGTTGCTCTATCTTGAATAACAAGCTTATTACATGTGAATCCTAGTGGGAACCTATACAATTCGCAATGATACTTGGATTCCGTTCCTTAAAATGTTGCTCGATATTGAAAAGCAAACTCATACAAGCATGTCCCATTGGGAACTCACTGAATTTGCCTAGAAATTTTGATTCCATTCGTGAAAATTTTTCATTATCCCGAGCAGTCCACTTATTACTACTGCGGCCTATTGGGAACTAACCGAGTTCACCATGTTACACAGATTCGGCTCACCAAATTTTATAAATCTTTAAAAGTACACATATTACAAAGCAGGCTACTAGGAACTAACTGAATTCACAAAGAAACAGTGTTTCAGTTCGTTAAAACGTTGCTCTATTTTGGATAACAAGCTTATTACATGCGAATCCTATTGGGAACCTACGCAATTCACCATGATACTTGGATTCCGTTCCTTAAAATGTTGCTCGTTATTGAAAAGCAAACTCATACAAGCATGTCCCATGAGGAACTCACTTAATTCGCCTAGAAATTTTGATTCCATTCGTGAAAATTTTTCTACATCCCGAACAGTCCACTTATTACTACTGCGGCCTATTGGGAACTAACCGAATTCACCATGTTACTCAGATTCGGCTCACCAAATTTTTATAAATCTTTCAAAGTACACATATTACAAGAGCAGGCTACTAGGAACTAACTGAATTCACAAAGAAACAGTGTTTCAGTTTGTTAAAACGTTGCTCTATCTTGAATAACAAGCTTATTACATGCGAATCCTATTGGGAATCTACGCAATTCACCATGACACTTGGATTCCGTTCCTTAAAATGTTGCTCGATATTGAAAAGCAAGCTCATACAAGCATGTCCCATTGGGAACTCACTGAATTCGCCTAGAAATTTTGATTCCATTCGTGAAAATTTTTCTATATCCCGAACAGTCCACTTATTACTACTGCGGCCTATTGGGAACTAACCGAGTTCATCATGTTACTCAGATTAGGCTCAACAAATTTTTATAAATCTTGAAAAGTACACATATTACAAGAGCAGGCTACTAGGAACTAACTGAATTCACAAAGAAACAGTGTTTCAGTTCGTTAAAACGTTGCTCTATCTTGAATAACAAGCTTATTACATGCGAATCCTATTGGGAACCTATTCAATTCACCATGATACTTAGATTCCGTTCCTTAAAATGTTGCTCGATATTGAAAAGCAAACTCATACAAGCATGTCCCATGGGGAACTCACTGAATTCGCCTAGAAATTTTGATTCCATTCGTGAAAATTTTTCTATATCCCGAACAGTCCACTTATTACTACTGCGGCCTATTGGGAACTAACCGAATTCACCATGTTACTCAGATTCGGCTCACCAAATTTTTATAAATCTTGAAAAGTACACATATTACAAGAGCAGGCTACTAGGAACTAACTGAATTCACAAAGAAACAGTGTTTCAGTTCGTTAAAACGTTGCTCTATCTTGAATAAGAAGCTTATTACATGCGAATCCTATTGGGAACCTACTCAATTCGCAATGATACTTGGATTCCGTTCCTTAAAATGTTGCTCGTTATTGAAAAGCAAACTCATACAAGCATGTCCCATTGGGAACTCAGTGAATTCGCCTAGAAATTTTGATTCCATTCGTGAAAATTTTTCTATATCCCGAACAGTCCACTTATTACTACTGCGGCCCCTTGGGAACTAACCGAATTCACCATGTTACTCAGATTCGGCTGGCCAAATTTTTATAAATCTTTAAAAGTACACATATTACAAGAGCAGGCTACTAGGAACTAACTGAATTCACAAAGAAACAGTGTTTCAGTTCGTTAAAACGTTGCTCTATCTTGAATAACAAGCTTATTACATGCGAATCCTATTGGGAACCTACTCAATTCACCATGATACTTACATTCCGTTCCTTAAAATGTTGCTCGATATTGAAAAGCAAACTCATACAAGCATGTCCCATTGGGAACTCACTGAATTCGCCTAGAAATTTTGATTCCATTCGTGAAAATTTTTCATTATCCCGAGCAGTCCACTTATTACTACTGCCGCCTATTGGGAACTAACCGAGTTCACCATGTTACTCAGATTCGGCTCACCAAATTTTATAAATCTTTAAAAGTACACATATTACAAAGCAGGCTACTAGGAACTAACTGAATTCACAAAGAAACAGTGTTTCAGTTCGTTAAAACGTTGCTCTATCTTGAATAACAAGCTTATTACATGCGAATCCTATTGGGAACCTACTCAATTCACCATGATACTTGGATTCCGTTCCTTAAAATGTTGCTCGATATTGAAAAGCAAGCTCATACAAGCATGTCCCATTGGGAACTCACTGAATTCGTCTAAAAATTTTGATTCCATTCGTGAAAATATTTCTATATCCCGAACAGTCCACTTATTACTACTACTGCGGCCTATTGGGAACTAACCGAATTCACCCTGTTACTCAGATTCGGCTCACCAAATGTTTTAAATCTTGAAAAGTACACATATTACAAGAGCAGGCTACTAGGAACTAACTGAATTCACAAAGAAACAGTGTTTCAGTTCGTTAAAACGTTGCTCTATCTTGAATAACAAGCTTATTACATGTGAATCCTATTGGAAACCTATTCAATTCGCAATGATACTTGGATTCCGTTCCTTAAAATGTTGCTCGATATTGAAAAGCAAACTCATACAAGCATGTCCCATTGCGAACTCACTGAATTCGCCTAGAAATTTTGATTCCATTCGTGAAAATTTTTCTATATCCCGAACAGTCCACTTATTACTACTGCGGCCTATTGGGAACTAACCGAATTCACCATGTTACTCAGATTCGGCTCACCAAATTTTTATAAATCTTGAAAAGTACACATATTACAAGAGCAGGCTACTAGGAACTAACTGAATTCACAAAGAAACAGTGTTTCAGTTCGTTAAAACGTTGCTCTATCCTGAATAACAAGCTTATTACGTGCGAATCCTATTGGGAACCTACTCAATTCGCAATGATACTTGGATTCCGTTCCTTAAAATGTTGCTCGATATTGAAAAGCAAACTCATACAAGCATGTCCCATTGGGAACTCACTGAATTCGCCTAGAAATTTTGATTCCATTCGTGAAAATTTTTCTATATCCCGAACAGTCCACTTATTACTACTGCGGCCTATTGGGAACTAACCGAATTCACCATGTTACTCAGATTCGGCTCACCAAATTTTTATAAATCTTGAAAAGTACACATATTACAAGAGCAGGCTACTAGGAACTAACTGAATTCACAAAGAAACAGTGTTTCAGTTCGTTAAAACGTTGCTCTATCTTGAATAACAAGCTTATTACATGCGAATCCTATTGGGAACCTACTCAATCCGCAATGATACTTGGATGCCGTTCCTTAAAATGTTGCTCGATATTGAAAAGCAAACTCATACAAGCATGTCCCATTGGGAACTCACTGAATTCGCCTAGAAATTTTGATTCCATTCGTGAAAATTTTTCTATATCCCGAACAGTCCACTTATTATTACTGCGGCCTATTGGGAACTCACCGAATTCACCATGTTACTCAGATTAGGCTCACCAAATTTTTATAAATCTTGAAAAGTACACATATTACAAGAGCAGGCTACTAGGAACTAACTGAATTCACAAAGAAACAGTGTTTCAGTTCGTTAAAACGTTGCTCTATCTTGAATAACAAGCTTATTACATGCGAATCCTATTGGGAACCTATTCAATTCACCATGATACTTAGATTCCGTTCCTTAAAATGTTGCTCGATATTGAAAAGCAAACTCATACAAGCATGTCCCATGGGGAACTCACTGAATTCGCCTAGAAATTTTGATTCCATTCGTGAAAATTTTTCTATATCCCGAACAGTCCACTTATTACTACTGCGGCCTATTGGGAACTAACCGAATTCACCATGTTACTCAGATTCGGCTCACCAAATTTTTATAAATCTTTCAAAGTACACATATTACAAGAGCAGGCTACTAGGAACTAACTGAATTCACAAAGAAACAGTGTTTCAGTTCGTTAAAACGTTGCTCTATCTTGAATAACAAGCTTATTACATGCGAATCGTATTGGGAACCTACTCAATTCACCATGATACTTGGATTCCGTTCCTTAAAATGTTGCTCGATATTGAAAAGCAAGCTCATACAAGCATGTCCCATAGGGAACTCACTGAATTCGCCTAGAAATTTTGATTCCATTCGTGAAAATATTTCTATATCCCGAACAGTCCACTTATTACTACTGCGGCCTATTGGGAACTAACCGAATTCACCATGTTACTCAGATTCGGCTCACCAAATTTTTATAAATCTTGAAAAGTACACATATTACAAGAGCAGGCTACTAGGAACTAACTGAATTCACAAAGAAACAGTGTTTCAGTTCGTTAAAACGTTGCTCTATCTCGAATAACAAGCTTATTACATGCGAATCCTATTGGGAACCTATTCAATTCACCATGATACTTAGAGTCCGTTCCTTAAAATTTTGCTCGATAATGAAAAGCAAACTCATAAAGGCATGCCCATTGGGAACTCACTGAATTCGCCTAGAAATTATGATTCCATTCGTGAAAATTTTTCTATATCCCGAACAGTCCACTTATTACTACTGCCGCCTATTGGGAACTAACAGAATTCACCATGTTACTCAGATTCGGCTCACCAACTTTTTATAAATCTTGAAAAGTACACATATTACAAGAGCAGGCTACTAGGAACTAACTGAATTCACAAAGAAACAGTGTTTCAGTTCGTTAAAACGTTGCTCTATCTTGAATAACAAGCTTATTACATGCGAATCCTATTGGGAACCTACTCAATTCACCATGATACTTACATTCCGTTCCTTAAAATGTTGCTCGATATTGAAAAGCAAACTCATACAAGCATGTCCCATTGGGAACTCACTGAATTCGCCTAGAAATTTTGATTCCATTCGTGAAAATTTTTCATTATCCCGAGCAGTCCACTTATTACTACTGCCGCCTATTGGGAACTAACCGAGTTCACCATGTTACTCAGATTCGGCTCACCAAATTTTATAAATCTTTAAAAGTACACATATTACAAAGCAGGCTACTAGGAACTAACTGAATTCACAAAGAAACAGTGTTTCAGTTCGTTAAAACGTTGCTCTATCTTGAATAACAAGCTTATTACATGCGAATCCTATTGGGAACCTACTCAATTCACCATGATACTTGGATTCCGTTCCTTAAAATGTTGCTCGATATTGAAAAGCAAGCTCATACAAGCATGTCCCATTGGGAACTCACTGAATTCGCCTAAAAATTTTGATTCCATTCGTGAAAATATTTCTATATCCCGAACAGTCCACTTATTACTACTGCGGCCTATTGGGAACTAACCGAATTCACAATGTTACTCAGATTCGGCTCACCAAATTTTTATAAATCTTTAATAGTACACATATTACAAGAGCAGGCTACTAGGAACTAACTGAATTCACAAAGAAACAGTGTTTCAGTTCGTTAAAACGTTGCTCTATCTTGAATAACAAGCTTATTACATGCGAATCCTATTGGGTACCTATTCAATTCACCATGATACTTAGATTCCGTTCCTTAAAATGTTGCTCGATATTGAAAAGCAAACTCATACAAGCATGTCCCATGGGGAACTCACTGAATTCGCCTAGAAATTTTGATTCCATTCGTGAAAATTTTTCTATATCCCGAACAGTCCACTTATTACTACTGCGGCCTATTGGGAACTAACCGAATTCAACATGTTACTCAGATTCGACTCACCAAATTTTTATAAATCTTGAAAAGTACATATTACAAGAGCAGGCTACAAGGAACTAACTGAATTCACAAAGAAACAGTGTTTCAGTTCGTTAAAACGTTGCTCTATCTTGAATAACAAGCTTATTACATGTGAATCCTAGTGGGAACCTATACAATTCGCAATGATACTTGGATTCCGTTCCTTAAAATGTTGCTCGATATTGAAAAGCAAACTCATACAAGCATGTCCCATTGGGAACTCACTGAATTTGCCTAGAAATTTTGATTCCATTCGTGAAAATTTTTCATTATCCCGAGCAGTCCACTTATTACTACTGCGGCCTATTGGGAACTAACCGAGTTCACCATGTTACACAGATTCGGCTCACCAAATTTTATAAATCTTTAAAAGTACACATATTACAAAGCAGGCTACTAGGAACTAACTGAATTCACAAAGAAACAGTGTTTCAGTTCGTTAAAACGTTGCTCTATTTTGGATAACAAGCTTATTACATGCGAATCCTATTGGGAACCTACGCAATTCACCATGATACTTGGATTCCGTTCCTTAAAATGTTGCTCGTTATTGAAAAGCAAACTCATACAAGCATGTCCCATGAGGAACTCACTTAATTCGCCTAGAAATTTTGATTCCATTCGTGAAAATTTTTCTACATCCCGAACAGTCCACTTATTACTACTGCGGCCTATTGGGAACTAACCGAATTCACCATGTTACTCAGATTCGGCTCACCAAATTTTTATAAATCTTGAAAAGTACACATATTACAAGAGCAGGCTACTAGGAACTAACTGAATTCACAAAGAAACAGTGTTTCAGTTTGTTAAAACGTTGCTCTATCTTGAATAACAAGCTTATTACATGCGAATCCTATTGGGAATCTACGCAATTCACCATGACACTTGGATTCCGTTCCTTAAAATGTTGCTCGATATTGAAAAGCAAGCTCATACAAGCATGTCCCATTGGGAACTCACTGAATTCGCCTAGAAATTTTGATTCCATTCGTGAAAATTTTTCTATATCCCGAACAGTCCACTTATTACTACTGCGGCCTATTGGGAACTAACCGAGTTCATCATGTTACTCAGATTAGGCTCAACAAATTTTTATAAATCTTGAAAAGTACACATATTACAAGAGCAGGCTACTAGGAACTAACTGAATTCACAAAGAAACAGTGTTTCAGTTCGTTAAAACGTTGCTCTATCTTGAATAACAAGCTTATTACATGCGAATCCTATTGGGAACCTATTCAATTCACCATGATACTTAGATTCCGTTCCTTAAAATGTTGCTCGATATTGAAAAGCAAACTCATACAAGCATGTCCCATGGGGAACTCACTGAATTCGCCTAGAAATTTTGATTCCATTCGTGAAAATTTTTCTATATCCCGAACAGTCCACTTATTACTACTGCGGCCTATTGGGAACTAACCGAATTCACCATGTTACTCAGATTCGGCTCACCAAATTTTTATAAATCTTGAAAAGTACACATATTACAAGAGCAGGCTACTAGGAACTAACTGAATTCACAAAGAAACAGTGTTTCAGTTCGTTAAAACGTTGCTCTATCTTGAATAAGAAGCTTATTACATGCGAATCCTATTGGGAACCTACTCAATTCGCAATGATACTTGGATTCCGTTCCTTAAAATGTTGCTCGTTATTGAAAAGCAAACTCATACAAGCATGTCCCATTGGGAACTCAGTGAATTCGCCTAGAAATTTTGATTCCATTCGTGAAAATTTTTCTATATCCCGAACAGTCCACTTATTACTACTGCGGCCCCTTGGGAACTAACCGAATTCACCATGTTACTCAGATTCGGCTGGCCAAATTTTTATAAATCTTTAAAAGTACACATATTACAAGAGCAGGCTACTAGGAACTAACTGAATTCACAAAGAAACAGTGTTTCAGTTCGTTAAAACGTTGCTCTATCTTGAATAACAAGCTTATTACATGCGAATCCTATTGGGAACCTACTCAATTCACCATGATACTTACATTCCGTTCCTTAAAATGTTGCTCGATATTGAAAAGCAAACTCATACAAGCATGTCCCATTGGGAACTCACTGAATTCGCCTAGAAATTTTGATTCCATTCGTGAAAATTTTTCATTATCCCGAGCAGTCCACTTATTACTACTGCCGCCTATTGGGAACTAACCGAGTTCACCATGTTACTCAGATTCGGCTCACCAAATTTTATAAATCTTTAAAAGTACACATATTACAAAGCAGGCTACTAGGAACTAACTGAATTCACAAAGAAACAGTGTTTCAGTTCGTTAAAACGTTGCTCTATCTTGAATAACAAGCTTATTACATGCGAATCCTATTGGGAACCTACTCAATTCACCATGATACTTGGATTCCGTTCCTTAAAATGTTGCTCGATATTGAAAAGCAAGCTCATACAAGCATGTCCCATTGGGAACTCACTGAATTCGTCTAAAAATTTTGATTCCATTCGTGAAAATATTTCTATATCCCGAACAGTCCACTTATTACTACTACTGCGGCCTATTGGGAACTAACCGAATTCACCCTGTTACTCAGATTCGGCTCACCAAATGTTTTAAATCTTGAAAAGTACACATATTACAAGAGCAGGCTACTAGGAACTAACTGAATTCACAAAGAAACAGTGTTTCAGTTCGTTAAAACGTTGCTCTATCTTGAATAACAAGCTTATTACATGTGAATCCTATTGGAAACCTATTCAATTCGCAATGATACTTGGATTCCGTTCCTTAAAATGTTGCTCGATATTGAAAAGCAAACTCATACAAGCATGTCCCATTGCGAACTCACTGAATTCGCCTAGAAATTTTGATTCCATTCGTGAAAATTTTTCTATATCCCGAACAGTCCACTTATTACTACTGCGGCCTATTGGGAACTAACCGAATTCACCATGTTACTCAGATTCGGCTCACCAAATTTTTATAAATCTTGAAAAGTACACATATTACAAGAGCAGGCTACTAGGAACTAACTGAATTCACAAAGAAACAGTGTTTCAGTTCGTTAAAACGTTGCTCTATCCTGAATAACAAGCTTATTACGTGCGAATCCTATTGGGAACCTACTCAATTCGCAATGATACTTGGATTCCGTTCCTTAAAATGTTGCTCGATATTGAAAAGCAAACTCATACAAGCATGTCCCATTGCGAACTCACTGAATTCGCCTAGAAATTTTGATTCCATTCGTGAAAATTTTTCTATATCCCGAACAGTCCACTTATTACTACTGCGGCCTATTGGGAACTAACCGAATTCACCATGTTACTCAGATTCGGCTCACCAAATTTTTATAAATCTTGAAAAGTACACATATTACAAGAGCAGGCTACTAGGAACTAACTGAATTCACAAAGAAACAGTGTTTCAGTTCGTTAAAACGTTGCTCTATCTTGAATAACAAGCTTATTACATGCGAATCCTATTGGGAACCTACTCAATCCGCAATGATACTTGGATGCCGTTCCTTAAAATGTTGCTCGATATTGAAAAGCAAACTCATACAAGCATGTCCCATTGGGAACTCACTGAATTCGCCTAGAAATTTTGATTCCATTCGTGAAAATTTTTCTATATCCCGAACAGTCCACTTATTATTACTGCGGCCTATTGGGAACTCACCGAATTCACCATGTTACTCAGATTAGGCTCACCAAATTTTTATAAATCTTGAAAAGTACACATATTACAAGAGCAGGCTACTAGGAACTAACTGAATTCACAAAGAAACAGTGTTTCAGTTCGTTAAAACGTTGCTCTATCTTGAATAACAAGCTTATTACATGCGAATCCTATTGGGAACCTATTCAATTCACCATGATACTTAGATTCCGTTCCTTAAAATGTTGCTCGATATTGAAAAGCAAACTCATACAAGCATGTCCCATGGGGAACTCACTGAATTCGCCTAGAAATTTTGATTCCATTCGTGAAAATTTTTCTATATCCCGAACAGTCCACTTATTACTACTGCGGCCTATTGGGAACTAACCGAATTCACCATGTTACTCAGATTCGGCTCACCAAATTTTTATAAATCTTTCAAAGTACACATATTACAAGAGCAGGCTACTAGGAACTAACTGAATTCACAAAGAAACAGTGTTTCAGTTCGTTAAAACGTTGCTCTATCTTGAATAACAAGCTTATTACATGCGAATCGTATTGGGAACCTACTCAATTCACCATGATACTTGGATTCCGTTCCTTAAAATGTTGCTCGATATTGAAAAGCAAGCTCATACAAGCATGTCCCATAGGGAACTCACTGAATTCGCCTAGAAATTTTGATTCCATTCGTGAAAATATTTCTATATCCCGAACAGTCCACTTATTACTACTGCGGCCTATTGGGAACTAACCGAATTCACCATGTTACTCAGATTCGGCTCACCAAATTTTTATAAATCTTGAAAAGTACACATATTACAAGAGCAGGCTACTAGGAACTAACTGAATTCACAAAGAAACAGTGTTTCAGTTCGTTAAAACGTTGCTCTATCTCGAATAACAAGCTTATTACATGCGAATCCTATTGGGAACCTATTCAATTCACCATGATACTTAGAGTCCGTTCCTTAAAATTTTGCTCGATAATGAAAAGCAAACTCATAAAGGCATGCCCATTGGGAACTCACTGAATTCGCCTAGAAATTATGATTCCATTCGTGAAAATTTTTCTATATCCCGAACAGTCCACTTATTACTACTGCCGCCTATTGGGAACTAACAGAATTCACCATGTTACTCAGATTCGGCTCACCAACTTTTTATAAATCTTGAAAAGTACACATATTACAAGAGCAGGCTACTAGGAACTAACTGAATTCACAAAGAAACAGTGTTTCAGTTCGTTAAAACGTTGCTCTATCTTGAATAACAAGCTTATTACATGCGAATCCTATTGGGAACCTACTCAATTCACCATGATACTTACATTCCGTTCCTTAAAATGTTGCTCGATATTGAAAAGCAAACTCATACAAGCATGTCCCATTGGGAACTCACTGAATTCGCCTAGAAATTTTGATTCCATTCGTGAAAATTTTTCATTATCCCGAGCAGTCCACTTATTACTACTGCCGCCTATTGGGAACTAACCGAGTTCACCATGTTACTCCGATTCGGCTCACCAAATTTTATAAATCTTTAAAAGTACACATATTACAAAGCAGGCTACTAGGAACTAACTGAATTCACAAAGAAACAGTGTTTCAGTTCGTTAAAACGTTGCTCTATCTTGAATAACAAGCTTATTACATGCGAATCCTATTGGGAACCTACTCAATTCACCATGATACTTGGATTCCGTTCCTTAAAATGTTGCTCGATATTGAAAAGCAAGCTCATACAAGCATGTCCCATTGGGAACTCACTGAATTCGCCTAAAAATTTTGATTCCATTCGTGAAAATATTTCTATATCCCGAACAGTCCACTTATTACTACTGCGGCCTATTGGGAACTAACCGAATTCACCATGTTACTCAGATTCGGATCACCAAATTTTTATAAATCTTGAAAAGTACACATATTACAAGAGCAGGCTACTAGGAACTAACTGAATTCACAAAGAAACAGTGTTTCAGTTCGTTAAAACGTTGCTCTATCTTGAATAACAAGCTTATTACATGCGAATCCTATTGGGAACCTACTCAATTCGCAATGATACTTGGATTCCGTTCCTTAAAATGTTGCTCGATATTGAAAAGCAAACTCATACAAGCATGTCCCATTGCGAACTCACTGAATTCGCCTAGAAATTTTGATTCCATTCGTGAAAATTTTTCTATATCCCGAACAGTCCACTTATTACTACTGCGGCCTATTGGGAACTAACCGAATTCACCATGTTACTCAGATTCGGCTCACCAAATTTTTATAAATCTTGAAAAGTACACATATTACAAGAGCAGGCTACTAGGAACTAACTGAATTCACAAAGAAACAGTGTTTCAGTTCGTTAAAACGTTGCTCTATCTTGAATAACAAGCTTATTACATGTGAATCCTATTGGAAACCTATTCAATTCGCAATGATACTTGGATTCCGTTCCTTAAAATGTTGCTCGATATTGAAAAGCAAACTCATACAAGCATGTCCCATTGGGAACTCACTGAATTCGCCTAGAAATTTTGATTCCATTCGTGAAAATTTTTCTATATCCCGAACAGTCCACTTATTACTACTGCGGCCTATTGGGAACTAACCGAATTCACCATGTTACTCAGATTCGGATCACCAAATTTTTATAAATCTTGAAAAGCACACATATTACAAGAGCAGGCTACTAGGAACTAACTGAATTCACAAAGAAACAGTGTTTCAGTTCGTTAAAACGTTGCTCTATCTTGAATAACAAGCTTATTACGTGCGAATCCTATTGGGAACCTACTCAATTCGCAATGATACTTGGATTCCGTTCCTTAAAATGTTGCTCGATATTGAAAAGCAAACTCATACAAGCATGTCCCATTGGGAACTCACTGAATTCGCCTAGAAATTATGATTCCATTCGTGAAAATTTTTCTATATCCCGAACAGTCCACTTATTACTACTGCGGCCTATTGGGAACTAACAGAATACACCATGTTACTCAGATTCGGCTCACCAACTTTTTATAAATCTTGAAAAGTACACATATTACAAGAGCAGGCTACTAGGAACTAACTGAATTCACAAAGAAACAGTGTTTCAGTTCGTTAAAACGTTGCTCTATCTTGAATAACAAGCTTATTACATGCGAATCCTATTGGGAACCTACTCAATTCGCAATGATACTTGGATTCCGTTCCTTAAAATGTTGCTCGTTATTGAAAAGCAAACTCATACAAGCATGTCCCATTGGGAACTCAGTGAATTCGCCTAGAAATTTTGATTCCATTCGTGAAAATTTTTCTATATCCCGAACAGTCCACTTATTACTACTGCGGCCTATTGGGAACTAACCGAATTCACCATGTTACTCAGATTCGGCTCAACAAATTTTTATAAATCTTTAAAAGTACACATATTACAAGAGCAGGCTACTAGGAACTAACTGAATTCACAAAGAAACAGTGTTTCAGTTCGTTAAAACGTTGCTCTATCTTGAATAACAAGCTTATTACATGCGAATCCTATTGGGAACCTACTCAATTCACCATGATACTTACATTCCGTTCCTTAAAATGTTGCTCGATATTGAAAAGCAAACTCATACAAGCATGTCCCATTGGGAACTCACTGAATTCGCCTAGAAATTTTGATTCCATTCGTGAAAATTTTTCATTATCCCGAGCAGTCCACTTATTACTACTGCCGCCTATTGGGAACTAACCAATTTCACCATGTTACTCAGATTCGGCTCACCAAATTTTATAAATCTTTAAAAGTACACATATTACAAAGCAGGCTACTAGGAACTAACTGAATTCACAAAGAAACAGTGTTTCAGTTCGTTAAAACGTTGCTCTATCTTGAATAACAAGCTTATTACATGCGAATCCTATTGGGAACCTACTCAATTCACCATGATACTTGGATTCCGTTCCTTAAAATGTTGCTCGATATTGAAAAGCAAGCTCATACAAGCATGTCCCATTGGGAACTCACTGAATTCGCCTAGAAATTTTGATTCCATTCGTGAAAATATTTCTATATCCCGAACAGTCCACTTATTACTACTGCGGCCTATTGGGAACTAACCGAATACACCATGTTACTCAGATTCGGCTCACCAAATGTTTTAAATCTTGAAAAGTACACATATTACAAGAGCAGGCTACTAGGAACTAACTGAATTCACAAAGAAACAGTGTTTCAGTTCGTTAAAACGTTGCTCTATCTTGAATAACAAGCTTATTACATGTGAATCCTATTGGAAACCTATTCAATTCGCAATGATACTTGGATTCCGTTCCTTAAAATGTTGCTCGATATTGAAAAGCAAACTCATACAAGCATGTCCCATTGCGAACTCACTGAATTCGCCTAGAAATTTTGATTCCATTCGTGAAAATTTTTCTATATCCCGAACAGTCCACTTATTACTACTGCGGCCTATTGGGAACTAACCGAATTCACCATGTTACTCAGATTAGGCTCACCAAATTTTTATAAATCTTGAAAAGTACACATATTACAAGAGCAGGCTACTAGGAACTAACTGAATTCACAAAGAAACAGTGTTTCAGTTCGTTAAAACGTTGCTCTATCTTGAATAACAAGCTTATTACATGCGAATCCTATTGGGAACCTACTCAATTCGCAATGATACTTGGATTCCGTTCCTTAAAATGTTGCTCGATATTGAAAAGCAAACTCATACAAGCATGTCCCATTGGGAACTCAGTGAATTCGCCTAGAAATTTTGATTCCATTCGTGAAAATTTTTCTATATCCCGAACAGTCCACTTATTACTACTGCGGCCTATTGGGAACTAACCGAATTCACCATGTTACTCAGATTCGGCTCACCAAATTTTTATAAATCTTGAAAAGTACACATATTACAAGAGCAGGCTACTAGGAACTAACTGAATTCACAAAGAAACAGTGTTTCAGTTCGTTAAAACGTTGCTCTATCTTGAATAACAAGCTTATTACATGCGAATCCAATTGGGAACCTACTCAATTCGCAATGATACTTGGATTCCGTTCCTTAAAATGTTGCTCGATATTGAAAAGCAAGCTCATACAAGCATGTCCCATAGGGAACTCACTGAATTCGCCTAGAAATTTTGATTCCATTCGTGAAAATATTTCTATATCCCGAACAGTCCACTTATTACTACTGCGGCCTATTGGGAACTAACCGAATTCACCATGTTACTCAGATTCGGCTCACCAAATTTTTATAAATCTTGAAAAGTACACATATTACAAGAGCAGGCTACTAGGAACTAACTGAATTCACAAAGAAACAGTGTTTCAGTTCGTTAAAACGTTGCTCTATCTCGAATAACAAGCTTATTACATGCGAATCCTATTGGGAACCTATTCAATTCACCATGATACTTAGAGTCCGTTCCTTAAAATTTTGCTCGATAATGAAAAGCAAACTCATAAAGGCATGCCCATTGGGAACTCACTGAATTCGCCTAGAAATTATGATTCCATTCGTGAAAATTTTTCTATATCCCGAACAGTCCACTTATTACTACTGCCGCCTATTGGGAACTAACAGAATTCACCATGTTACTCAGATTCGGCTCACCAACTTTTTATAAATCTTGAAAAGTACACATATTACAAGAGCAGGCTACTAGGAACTAACTGAATTCACAAAGAAACAGTGTTTCAGTTCGTTAAAACGTTGCTCTATCTTGAATAACAAGCTTATTACATGCGAATCCTATTGGGAACCTACTCAATTCACCATGATACTTACATTCCGTTCCTTAAAATGTTGCTCGATATTGAAAAGCAAACTCATACAAGCATGTCCCATTGGGAACTCACTGAATTCGCCTAGAAATTTTGATTCCATTCGTGAAAATTTTTCATTATCCCGAGCAGTCCACTTATTACTACTGCCGCCTATTGGGAACTAACCGAGTTCACCATGTTACTCAGATTCGGCTCACCAAATTTTATAAATCTTTAAAAGTACACATATTACAAAGCAGGCTACTAGGAACTAACTGAATTCACAAAGAAACAGTGTTTCAGTTCGTTAAAACGTTGCTCTATCTTGAATAACAAGCTTATTACATGCGAATCCTATTGGGAACCTACTCAATTCACCATGATACTTGGATTCCGTTCCTTAAAATGTTGCTCGATATTGAAAAGCAAGCTCATACAAGCATGTCCCATTGGGAACTCACTGAATTCGCCTAAAAATTTTGATTCCATTCGTGAAAATATTTCTATATCCCGAACAGTCCACTTATTACTACTGCGGCCTATTGGGAACTAACCGAATTCACCATGTTACTCAGATTCGGATCACCAAATTTTTATAAATCTTGAAAAGTACACATATTACAAGAGCAGGCTACTAGGAACTAACTGAATTCACAAAGAAACAGTGTTTCAGTTCGTTAAAACGTTGCTCTATCTTGAATAACAAGCTTATTACATGCGAATCCTATTGGGAACCTACTCAATTCGCAATGATACTTGGATTCCGTTCCTTAAAATGTTGCTCGATATTGAAAAGCAAACTCATACAAGCATGTCCCATTGCGAACTCACTGAATTCGCCTAGAAATTTTGATTCCATTCGTGAAAATTTTTCTATATCCCGAACAGTCCACTTATTACTACTGCGGCCTATTGGGAACTAACCGAATTCACCATGTTACTCAGATTCGGCTCACCAAATTTTTATAAATCTTGAAAAGTACACATATTACAAGAGCAGGCTACTAGGAACTAACTGAATTCACAAAGAAACAGTGTTTCAGTTCGTTAAAACGTTGCTCTATCTTGAATAACAAGCTTATTACATGTGAATCCTATTGGAAACCTATTCAATTCGCAATGATACTTGGATTCCGTTCCTTAAAATGTTGCTCGATATTGAAAAGCAAACTCATACAAGCATGTCCCATTGGGAACTCACTGAATTCGCCTAGAAATTTTGATTCCATTCGTGAAAATTTTTCTATATCCCGAACAGTCCACTTATTACTACTGCGGCCTATTGGGAACTAACCGAATTCACCATGTTACTCAGATTCGGATCACCAAATTTTTATAAATCTTGAAAAGCACACATATTACAAGAGCAGGCTACTAGGAACTAACTGAATTCACAAAGAAACAGTGTTTCAGTTCGTTAAAACGTTGCTCTATCTTGAATAACAAGCTTATTACGTGCGAATCCTATTGGGAACCTACTCAATTCGCAATGATACTTGGATTCCGTTCCTTAAAATGTTGCTCGATATTGAAAAGCAAACTCATACAAGCATGTCCCATTGGGAACTCACTGAATTCGCCTAGAAATTATGATTCCATTCGTGAAAATTTTTCTATATCCCGAACAGTCCACTTATTACTACTGCGGCCTATTGGGAACTAACAGAATACACCATGTTACTCAGATTCGGCTCACCAACTTTTTATAAATCTTGAAAAGTACACATATTACAAGAGCAGGCTACTAGGAACTAACTGAATTCACAAAGAAACAGTGTTTCAGTTCGTTAAAACGTTGCTCTATCTTGAATAACAAGCTTATTACATGCGAATCCTATTGGGAACCTACTCAATTCGCAATGATACTTGGATTCCGTTCCTTAAAATGTTGCTCGTTATTGAAAAGCAAACTCATACAAGCATGTCCCATTGGGAACTCAGTGAATTCGCCTAGAAATTTTGATTCCATTCGTGAAAATTTTTCTATATCCCGAACAGTCCACTTATTACTACTGCGGCCTATTGGGAACTAACCGAATTCACCATGTTACTCAGATTCGGCTCAACAAATTTTTATAAATCTTTAAAAGTACACATATTACAAGAGCAGGCTACTAGGAACTAACTGAATTCACAAAGAAACAGTGTTTCAGTTCGTTAAAACGTTGCTCTATCTTGAATAACAAGCTTATTACATGCGAATCCTATTGGGAACCTACTCAATTCACCATGATACTTACATTCCGTTCCTTAAAATGTTGCTCGATATTGAAAAGCAAACTCATACAAGCATGTCCCATTGGGAACTCACTGAATTCGCCTAGAAATTTTGATTCCATTCGTGAAAATTTTTCATTATCCCGAGCAGTCCACTTATTACTACTGCCGCCTATTGGGAACTAACCAATTTCACCATGTTACTCAGATTCGGCTCACCAAATTTTATAAATCTTTAAAAGTACACATATTACAAAGCAGGCTACTAGGAACTAACTGAATTCACAAAGAAACAGTGTTTCAGTTCGTTAAAACGTTGCTCTATCTTGAATAACAAGCTTATTACATGCGAATCCTATTGGGAACCTACTCAATTCACCATGATACTTGGATTCCGTTCCTTAAAATGTTGCTCGATATTGAAAAGCAAGCTCATACAAGCATGTCCCATTGGGAACTCACTGAATTCGCCTAGAAATTTTGATTCCATTCGTGAAAATATTTCTATATCCCGAACAGTCCACTTATTACTACTGCGGCCTATTGGGAACTAACCGAATACACCATGTTACTCAGATTCGGCTCACCAAATGTTTTAAATCTTGAAAAGTACACATATTACAAGAGCAGGCTACTAGGAACTAACTGAATTCACAAAGAAACAGTGTTTCAGTTCGTTAAAACGTTGCTCTATCTTGAATAACAAGCTTATTACATGTGAATCCTATTGGAAACCTATTCAATTCGCAATGATACTTGGATTCCGTTCCTTAAAATGTTGCTCGATATTGAAAAGCAAACTCATACAAGCATGTCCCATTGCGAACTCACTGAATTCGCCTAGAAATTTTGATTCCATTCGTGAAAATTTTTCTATATCCCGAACAGTCCACTTATTACTACTGCGGCCTATTGGGAACTAACCGAATTCACCATGTTACTCAGATTAGGCTCACCAAATTTTTATAAATCTTGAAAAGTACACATATTACAAGAGCAGGCTACTAGGAACTAACTGAATTCACAAAGAAACAGTGTTTCAGTTCGTTAAAACGTTGCTCTATCTTGAATAACAAGCTTATTACATGCGAATCCTATTGGGAACCTACTCAATTCGCAATGATACTTGGATTCCGTTCCTTAAAATGTTGCTCGATATTGAAAAGCAAACTCATACAAGCATGTCCCATTGGGAACTCACTGAATTCGCCTAGAAATTTTGATTCCATTCGTGAAAATTTTTCTATATCCCGAACAGTCCACTTATTACTACTGCGGCCTATTGGGAACTAACCGAATTCACCATGTTACTCAGATTCGGCTCACCAAATTTTTATAAATCTTGAAAAGTACACATATTACAAGAGCAGGCTACTAGGAACTAACTGAATTCACAAAGAAACAGTGTTTCAGTTCGTTAAAACGTTGCTCTATCTTGAATAACAAGCTTATTACATGCGAATCCAATTGGGAACCTACTCAATTCGCAATGATACTTGGATTCCGTTCCTTAAAATGTTGCTCGATATTGAAAAGCAAACTCATACAAGCATGTCCCATTGGGAACTCACTGAATTCGCCTAGAAATTTTGATTCCATTCGTGAAAATTTTTCTATATCCCGAACAGTCAACTTATTATGACTGCGGCCTATTGGGAACTAACCGAATTCACCATGTTACTCAGATTCGGATCACCAAATTTTTATAAATCTTGAAAAGTACACATATTACAAGAGCAGGCTACTAGGAACTAACTGAATTCACAAAGAAACAGTGTTTCAGTTCGTTAAAACGTAGCTCTATCTTGAATAACAAGCTTATTACATGCGAATCCTATTGGGAACCTATTCAATTCACCATGATACTTACATTCCGTTCCTTAAAATGTTGCTCGATATTGAAAAGCAAACTCATACAAGCATGTCCCATTGGGAACTCACTGAATTCGCCTAGAAATTTTGATTCCATTCGTGAAAATTTTTCTATATCCCGAACAGTCCACTTATTACTACTGCGGCCTATTGGGAACTAACCGAATTCACCATGTTACTCAGATTCGACTCACCAAATTTTTATAAATCTTGAAAAGTACACATATTACAAGAGCAGGCTACAAGGAACTAACTGAATTCACAAAGAAACAGTGTTTCAGTTCGTTAAAACGTTGCTCTATCTTGAATAACAAGCTTATTACATGTGAATCCTAGTGGGAACCTATACAATTCGCAATGATACTTGGATTCCGTTCCTTAAAATGTTGCTCGATATTGAAAAGCAAACTCATACAAGCATGGCCCATTGGGAACTCACTGAATTGCCTAGAAATTTTGATTCCATTCGTGAAAATTTTTCATTAACCCGAGCAGTCCACTTATTACTACTGCCGCCTATTGGGATCTAACCGAGTTCACCATGTTACTCAGATTCGGCTCACCAAATTTTATAAATCTTTAAAAGTACACATATTACAAAGCAGGCTACTAGGAACTAACTGAATTCACAAAGAAACAGTGTTTCAGTTCGTTAAAACGTAGCTCTATCTTGAATAACAAGCTTATTACATGCGAATCGTATTGGGAACCTACTCAATTCACCATGATACTTGGATTCCGTTCCTTAAAATGTTGCTCGATATTGAAAAGCAAGCTCATACAAGCATGTCCCATAGGGAACTCACTGAATTCGCCTAGAAATTTTGATTCCATTCGTGAAAATATTTCTATATCCCGAACAGTCCACTTATTACTACTGCGGCCTATTGGGAACTAACCGAATTCACCATGTTACTCAGATTCGGCTCACCAAATTTTTATTAATCTTGAAAAGTACACATATTACAAGAGCAGGCTACTAGGAACTAACTGAATTCACAAAGAAACAGTGTTTCAGTTCGTTAAAACGTTGCTCTATCTCGAATAAAAAGCTTATTACATGCGAATCCTATTGGGAACCTATTCAATTCACCATGATACTTAGAGTCCCTTCCTTAAAATTTTGCTCGATAATGAAAAGCAAACTCATAAAGGCATCCCCATTGGGAACTCACTGAATTCGCCTAGAAATTATGATTCCATTCGTGAAAATTTTTCTATATCCCGAACAGTCCACTTATTACTACTGCGGCCTATTGGGAACTAACCGAATTCACCATGTTACTCAGATTCGGCTCACCAAATTTTTATAAATCTTGAAAAGTACACATATTACAAGAGCAGGCTACTAGGAACTAACTGAATTCACAAAGAAACAGTGTTTCAGTTCGTTAAAACGTTGCTCTATCTTGAATAACAAGCTTATTACATGCGAATCCAATTGGGAACCTACTCAATTCGCAATGATACTTGGATTCCGTTCCTTAAAATGTTGCTCGATATTGAAAAGCAAACTCATACAAGCATGTCCCATTGGGAACTCACTGAATTCGCCTAGAAATTTTGATTCCATTCGTGAAAATTTTTCTATATCCCGAACAGTCAACTTATTATGACTGCGGCCTATTGGGAACTAACCGAATTCACCATGTTACTCAGATTCGGATCACCAAATTTTTATAAATCTTGAAAAGTACACATATTACAAGAGCAGGCTACTAGGAACTAACTGAATTCACAAAGAAACAGTGTTTCAGTTCGTTAAAACGTAGCTCTATCTTGAATAACAAGCTTATTACATGCGAATCCTATTGGGAACCTATTCAATTCACCATGATACTTACATTCCGTTCCTTAAAATGTTGCTCGATATTGAAAAGCAAACTCATACAAGCATGTCCCATTGGGAACTCACTGAATTCGCCTAGAAATTTTGATTCCATTCGTGAAAATTTTTCTATATCCCGAACAGTCCACTTATTACTACTGCGGCCTATTGGGAACTAACCGAATTCACCATGTTACTCAGATTCGACTCACCAAATTTTTATAAATCTTGAAAAGTACACATATTACAAGAGCAGGCTACAAGGAACTAACTGAATTCACAAAGAAACAGTGTTTCAGTTCGTTAAAACGTTGCTCTATCTTGAATAACAAGCTTATTACATGTGAATCCTAGTGGGAACCTATACAATTCGCAATGATACTTGGATTCCGTTCCTTAAAATGTTGCTCGATATTGAAAAGCAAACTCATACAAGCATGGCCCATTGGGAACTCACTGAATTGCCTAGAAATTTTGATTCCATTCGTGAAAATTTTTCATTAACCCGAGCAGTCCACTTATTACTACTGCCGCCTATTGGGATCTAACCGAGTTCACCATGTTACTCAGATTCGGCTCACCAAATTTTATAAATCTTTAAAAGTACACATATTACAAAGCAGGCTACTAGGAACTAACTGAATTCACAAAGAAACAGTGTTTCAGTTCGTTAAAACGTAGCTCTATCTTGAATAACAAGCTTATTACATGCGAATCGTATTGGGAACCTACTCAATTCACCATGATACTTGGATTCCGTTCCTTAAAATGTTGCTCGATATTGAAAAGCAAGCTCATACAAGCATGTCCCATAGGGAACTCACTGAATTCGCCTAGAAATTTTGATTCCATTCGTGAAAATATTTCTATATCCCGAACAGTCCACTTATTACTACTGCGGCCTATTGGGAACTAACCGAATTCACCATGTTACTCAGATTCGGCTCACCAAATTTTTATTAATCTTGAAAAGTACACATATTACAAGAGCAGGCTACTAGGAACTAACTGAATTCACAAAGAAACAGTGTTTCAGTTCGTTAAAACGTTGCTCTATCTCGAATAAAAAGCTTATTACATGCGAATCCTATTGGGAACCTATTCAATTCACCATGATACTTAGAGTCCCTTCCTTAAAATTTTGCTCGATAATGAAAAGCAAACTCATAAAGGCATCCCCATTGGGAACTCACTGAATTCGCCTAGAAATTATGATTCCATTCGTGAAAATTTTTCTATATCCCGAACAGTCCACTTATTACTACTGCCGCCTATTGGGAACTAACAGAATTCACCATGTTACTCAGATTCGGCTCACCAACTTTTTATAAATCTTGAAAAGTACACATATTACAAGAGAAGGCTACTAGGAACTAACTGAATTCACAAAGAAACAGTGTTTCAGTTCGTTAAAACGTTGCTCTATCTTGAATAAGAAGCTTATTACATGCGAATCCTATTGGGAACCTACTCAATTCGCAATGATACTTGGATTCCGTTCCTTAAAATGTTGCTCGTTATTGAAAAGCAAACTCATACAAGCATGTCCCATTGGGAACTCAGTGAATTCGCCTAGAAATTTTGATTCCATTCGTGAAAATTTTTCTATATCCCGAACAGTCCACTTATTACTACTGCGGCCTATTGGGAACTAACCGAATTCACCATGTTACTCAGATTCGGCTTACCAAATTTTTATAAATCTTTAAAAGTACACATATTACAAGAGCAGGCTACTAGGAACTAACTGAATTCACAAAGGAACAGTGTTTCAGTTCGTTAAAACGTTGCTCTATCTTGAATAACAAGCTTATTACATGCGAATCCTATTGGGAACCTACTCAATTCACCATGATACTTACATTCCGTTCCTTAAAATGTTGCTCGATATTGAAAAGCAAACTCATACAAGCATGTCCCATTGGGAACTCACTGAATTCGCCTAGAAATTTTGATTCCATTCGGGAAAATTTTTCTATATCCCGAACAGTCCACTTATTACTACTGCCGCCTATTGGGAACTAACCGAGTTCACCATGTTACTCAGATTCGGCTCACCAAATTTTATAAATCTTTAAAAGTACACATATTACAAAGCAGGCTACTAGGAACTAACTGAATTCACAAAGAAACAGTGTTTCAGTTCGTTAAAACGTTGCTCTATCTTGAATAACAAGCTTATTACATGCGAATCCTATTGGGAACCTACTCAATTCACCATGATACTTGGATTCCGTTCCTTAAAATGTTGCTCGATATTGAAAAGCAAGCTCATACAAGCATGTCCCATTGGGAACTCACTGAATTCGCCTAGAAATTTTGATTCCATTCGTGAAAATATTTCTATATCCCGAACAGTCCACTTATTACTACTGCGGCCTATTGGGAACTAACCGAATTCACCATGTTACTCAGATTCGGCTCACCAAATTTTTATAAATCTTGAAAAGTACACATATTACAAGAGCAGGCTACTAGGAACTAACTGAATTCACAAAGAAACAGTGTTTCAGTTCGTTAAAACGTTGCTCTATCTTGAATAACAAGCTTATTACATGCGAATCCTATTGGGAACCTACTCAATTCGCAATGATACTTGGATTCCGTTCCTTAAAATGTTGCTCGATATTGAAAAGCAAACTCATACAAGCATGTCCCATTGGGAACTCACTGAATTCGCCTAGAAATTTTGATTCCATTCGTGAAAATTTTTCTATATCCCGAACAGTCCACTTATTACTACTGCGGCCTATTGGGAACTAACCGAATTCACCATGTTACTCAGATTCGGCTCACCAAATGTTTATAAATCTTGAAAAGTACACATATTACAAGAGCAGGCTACTAGGAACTAACTGAATTCACAAAGAAACAGTGTTTCAGTTCGTTAAAACGTTGCTCTATCTTGAATAACAAGCTTATTACATGTGAATCCTAATGGAAACCTATTCAATTCACCATGATACTTGGATTCCGTTCCTTAAAATGTTGCTCGATATTGAAAAGCAAACTCATACAAGCTTGTCCCATTGGGAACTCACTGAATTCGCCTACAAATTTTGATTCCATTCGTGAAAATTTTTCTATATCCCGAACAGTCCACTTATTACTACTGTGGCCTATTGGGAACTAACCGAATTCACCATGTTACTCAGATTCGGATCACCAAATTTTTATAAATCTTGAAAAGTACACATATTACAAGAGCAGGCTACTAGGAACTAACTGAATTCACAAAGAAACAGTGTTTCAGTTCGTTAAAACGTTGCTCTATCTTGAATAACAAGCTTATTACGTGCGAATCCTATTGGGAACCTACTCAATTCGCAATGATACTTGGATTCCGTTCCTTAAAATGTTGCTCGATATTGAAAAGCAAACTCATACAAGCATGTCCCATTGGGAACTCACTGAATTCGCCTAGAAATTTTGATTCCATTCGTGAAAATTTTTCTATATCCCGAACAGTCCACTTATTACTACTGCGGCCTATTGGGAACTAACCGAATTCACCATGTTACTCAGATTCGGCTCACCAAATTTTTATAAATCTTGAAAAGTACACATATTACAAGAGCAGGCTACTAGGAACTAACTGAATTCACAAAGAAACAGTGTTTCAGTTCTTTAAAACGTTGCTCTATCTTGAATAACAAGCTTATTACATGCGAATCCTATTGGGAATCTACTCAATTCACCATGATACTCGGATTCCCTTCCTTAAAATGTTGCTCGTTATTGAAAAGCAAACTCATACAAGCATGTCCCATTGGGAACTCACTAAATTCGCCTATAAATTTTGATTCCACTCGTGAAAATTTTTATATATCCCGAACAGTCCACTTATTACTACTGCGGCCTATTTGGAAATAACCGAATTCACCATGTTACTCAGATTCGGCTCACCAAATTTTTATAAATCTTGAAAAGTACACATATTACAAGAGCAGGCTACTAGGAACTAACTGAATTCACAAAGAAACAGTGTTTCAGTTCGTAAAACGTAGCTCTATCTTGAATAACAAGCTTATTACATGCGAATCCTATTGGGAACCTATTCAATTCACCATGATACTTACATTCCGTTCCTTAAAATGTTGCTCGATATTGAAAAGCAAACTCATACAAGCATGTCCCATTGGGAACTCACTGAATTCGCCTAGAAATTTTGATTCCATTCGTGAAAATTTTTCTATATCCCGAACAGTCCACTTATTACTACTGCGGCCTATTGGGAACTAACCGAATTCACCATGTTACTCAGATTCGACTCACCAAATTTTTCTAAATCTTGAAAAGTACACATATTACAAGAGCAGGCTACAAGGAACTAACTGAATTCACAAAGAAACAGTGTTTCAGTTCGTTAAAACGTTGCTCTATCTTGAATAACAAGCTTATTACATGTGAATCCTAGTGGGAACCTATACAATTCGCAATGATACTTGGATTCCGTTCCTTAAAATGTTGCTCGATATTGAAAAGCAAACTCATACAAGCATGTCCCATTGGGAACTCACTGAATTTGCCTAGAAATTTTGATTCCATTCGTGAAAATTTTTCATTATCCCGAGCAGTCCACTTATTACTACTGCCGCCTATTGGGAACTAACCGAGTTCACCATGTTACTCAGATTCGGCTCACCAAATTTTATAAATCTTTAAAAGTACACATATTACAAAGCAGGCTACTAGGAACTAACTGAATTCACAAAGAAACAGTGTTTCAGTTCGTTAAAACGTTGCTCTATTTTGGATAACAAGCTTATTACATGCGAATCCTATTGGGAACCTACGCAATTCACCATGATACTTGGATTCCGTTCCTTAAAATGTTGCTCGTTATTGAAAAGCAAACTCATACAAGCATGTCCCATGGGGAACTCACTTAATTCGCCTAGAAATTTTGATTCCATTCGTGAAAATTTTTCTATATCCCGAACAGTCCACTTATTACTACTGCGGCCTATTGGGAACTAACCGAATTCACCATGTTACTCAGATTCGGCTCACCAAATTTTTATAAATCTTTCAAAGTACACATATTACAAGAGCAGGCTACTAGGAACTAACTGAATTCACAAAGAAACAGTGTTTCAGTTTGTTAAAACGTTGCTCTATCTTGAATAACAAGCTTATTACATGCGAATCCTATTGGGAATCTACTCAATTCACCATGACACTTGGATTCCGTTCCTTAAAATGTTGCTCGATATTGAAAAGCAAACTCATACAAGCATGTCCCATTGGGAACTCACTGAATTCGCCTAGAAATTTTGATTCCATTCGTGAAAATTTTTCTATATCCCGAACAGTCCACTTATTACTACTGCGGCCTATTGGGAACTAACCGAATTCACCATGTTACTCAGATTAGGCTCAACAAATTTTTATAAATCTTGAAAAGTACACATATTACAAGAGCAGGCTACTAGGAACTAACTGAATTCACAAAGAAACAGTGTTTCAGTTCGTTAAAACGTTGCTCTATCTTGAATAACAAGCTTATTACATGCGAATCCTATTGGGAACCTATTCAATTCACCATGATACTTAGATTCCGGTCCTTAAAATGTTGCTCGATATTGAAAAGCAAACTCATACAAGCATGTCCCATTGGGAACTCAGTGAATTCGCCTAGAAATTTTGATTCCATTCGTGAAAATTTTTCTATATCCCGAACAGTCCACTTATTACTACTGCGGCCTATTGGGAACTAACCGAATTCACCATGTTACTCAGATTCGGCTCACCAAATTTTTATAAATCTTTCAAAGTACACATATTACAAGAGCAGGCTACTAGGAACTAACTGAATTCACAAAGAAACAGTGTTTCAGTTCGTTAAAACGTTGCTCTATCTTGAATAACAAGCTTATTACATGCGAATCGTATTGGGAACCTACTCAATTCACCATGATACTTGGATTCCGTTCCTTAAAATGTTGCTCGATAATGAAAAGCAAGCTCATACAAGCATGTCCCATAGGGAACTCACTGAATTCGCCTAGAAATTTTGATTCCATTCGTGAAAATATTTCTATATCCCGAACAGTCCACTTATTACTACTGCGGCCTATTGGGAACTAACCGAATTCACCATGTTACTCAGATTCGGCTCACCAAATTTTTATAAATCTTGAAAAGTACACATATTACAAGAGCAGGCTACTAGGAACTTACTGAATTCACAAAGAAACAGTGTTTCAGTTCGTTAAAACGTTGCTCTATCTCGAATAACAAGCTTATTACATGCGAATCCTATTGGGAACCTATTCAATTCACCATGATACTTAGAGTCCGTTCCTTAAAATTTTGCTCGATAATGAAAAGCAAACTCATAAAGGCATGCCCATTGGGAACTCACTGAATTCGCCTAGAAATTATGATTCCATTCGTGAAAATTTTTCTATATCCCGAACAGTCCACTTATTACTACTGCCGCCTATTGGGAACTAACAGAATTCACCATGTTACTCAGATTCGGATCACCAACTTTTTATAAATCTTGAAAAGTACATATATTACAAGAGCAGGCTACTAGGAACTAACTGAATTCACAAAGAAACAGTGTTTCAGTTCGTTAAAACGTTGCTCTATCTTGAATAAGAAGCTTATTACATGCGAATCCTATTGGGAACCTACTCAATTCGCAATGATACTTGGATTCCGTTCCTTAAAATGTTGCTCGTTATTGAAAAGCAAACTCATACAAGCATGTCCCATTGGGAACTCAGTGAATTCGCCTAGAAATTTTGTTTCCATTCGTGAAAATTTTTCTATATCCCGAACAGTCCACTTATTACTACTGCGGCCTATTGGGAACTAACCGAATTCACCATGTTACTCAGATTCGGCTTACCAAATTTTTATAAATCTTTAAAAGTACACATATTACAAGAGCAGGCTACTAGGAACTAACTGAATTCACAAAGAAACAGTGTTTCAGTTCGTTAAAACGTTGCTCTATCTTGAATAACAAGCTTATTACGTGCGAATCCTATTGGGAACCTACTCAATTCGCAATGATACTTGGATTCCGTTCCTTAAAATGTTGCTCGATATTGAAAAGCAAACTCATACAAGCATGTCCCATTGGGAACTCACTGAATTCGCCTAGAAATTTTGATTCCATTCGTGAAAATTTTTCTATATCCCGAACAGTCCACTTATTACTACTGCGGCCTATTGGGAACTAACCGAATTCACCATGTTACTCAGATTCGGATCACCAAATTTTTATAAATCTTGAAAAGTACACATATTACAAGAGCAGGCTACTAGGAACTAACTGAATTCACAAAGAAACAGTGTTTCAGTTCGTTAAAACGTTGCTCTATCTTGAATAACAAGCTTATTACGTGCGAATCCTATTGGGAATCTACTCAATTCACCATGATACTCGGATTCCGTTCCTTAAAATGTTGATCGATATTGAAAAGCAAACTCATACAAGCATGTCCCATTGGGAACTCACTAAATTCGCCTAGAAATTTTGATTCCACTCGTGAAAATTTTTCTATATCCCGAACAGTCCACTTATTACTACTGCGGCCTATTGGGAAATAACCGAATTCACCATGTTACTCAGATTCGGCTCACCAAATTTTTATAAATCTTGAAAAGTACACATATTACAAGAGCAGGCTACTAGGAACTAACTGAATTCACAAAGAAACAGTGTTTCAGTTCGTTAAAACGTAGCTCTATCTTGAATAACAAGCTTATTACATGCGAATCCTATTGGGAACCTATTCAATTCACCATGATACTTACATTCCGTTCCTTAAAATGTTGCTCGATATTGAAAAGCAAACTCATACAAGCATGTCCCATTGGGAACTCACTGAATTCGCCTAGAAATTTTGATTCCATTCGTGAAAATTTTTCTATATCCCGAACAGTCCACTTATTACTACTGCGGCCTATTGGGAACTAACCGAATTCACCATGTTACTCAGATTCGACTCACCAAATTTTTATAAATCTTGAAAAGTACACATATTACAAGAGCAGGCTACAAGGAACTAACTGAATTCACAAAGAAACAGTGTTTCAGTTCGTTAAAACGTTGCTCTATCTTGAATAACAAGCTTATTACATGTGAATCCTAGTGGGAACCTATACAATTCGCAATGATACTTGGATTCCGTTCCTTAAAATGTTGCTCGATATTGAAAAGCAAACTCATACAAGCATGTCCCATTGGGAACTCACTGAATTTGCCTAGAAATTTTGATTCCATTCGTGAAAATTTTTCATTATCCCGAGCAGTCCACTTATTACTACTGCCGCCTATTGGGAACTAACCGAGTTCACCATGTTACTCAGATTCGGCTCACCAAATTTTATAAATCTTTAAAAGTACACATATTACAAAGCAGGCTACTAGGAACTAACTGAATTCAGAAAGAAACAGTGTTTCAGTTCGTTAAAACGTTGCTCTATTTTGGATAACAAGCTTATTACATGCGAATCCTATTGGGAACCTACGCAATTCACCATGATACTTGGATTCCGTTCCTTAAAATGTTGCTCGTTATTGAAAAGCAAACTCATACAAGCATGTCCCATGGGGAACTCACTTAATTCGCCTAGAAATTTTGATTCCATTCGTGAAAATTTTTCTATATCCCGAACAGTCCACTTATTACTACTGCGGCCTATTGGGAACTAACCGAATTCACCATGTTACTCAGATTCGGCTCACCAAATTTTTATAAATCTTTCAAAGTACACATATTACAAGAGCAGGCTACTAGGAACTAACTGAATTCACAAAGAAACAGTGTTTCAGTTTGTTAAAACGTTGCTCTATCTTGAATAACAAGCTTATTACATGCGAATCCTATTGGGAATCTACTCAATTCACCATGACACTTGGATTCCGTTCCTTAAAATGTTGCTCGATATTGAAAAGCAAACTCATACAAGCATGTCCCATTGGGAACTCACTGAATTCGCCTAGAAATTTTGATTCCATTCGTGAAAATTTTTCTATATCCCGAACAGTCCACTTATTACTACTGCGGCCTATTGGGAACTAACCGAATTCACCATGTTACTCAGATTAGGCTCAACAAATTTTTATAAATCTTGAAAAGTACACATATTACAAGAGCAGGCTACTAGGAACTAACTGAATTCACAAAGAAACAGTGTTTCAGTTCGTTAAAACGTTGCTCTATCTTGAATAACAAGCTTATTACATGCGAATCCTATTGGGAACCTATTCAATTCACCATGATACTTAGATTCCGGTCCTTAAAATGTTGCTCGATATTGAAAAGCAAACTCATACAAGCATGTCCCATTGGGAACTCAGTGAATTCGCCTAGAAATTTTGATTCCATTCGTGAAAATTTTTCTATATCCCGAACAGTCCACTTATTACTACTGCGGCCTATTGGGAACTAACCGAATTCACCATGTTACTCAGATTCGGCTCACCAAATTTTTATAAATCTTTCAAAGTACACATATTACAAGAGCAGGCTACTAGGAACTAACTGAATTCACAAAGAAACAGTGTTTCAGTTCGTTAAAACGTTGCTCTATCTTGAATAACAAGCTTATTACATGCGAATCGTATTGGGAACCTACTCAATTCACCATGATACTTGGATTCCGTTCCTTAAAATGTTGCTCGATAATGAAAAGCAAGCTCATACAAGCATGTCCCATAGGGAACTCACTGAATTCGCCTAGAAATTTTGATTCCATTCGTGAAAATATTTCTATATCCCGAACAGTCCACTTATTACTACTGCGGCCTATTGGGAACTAACCGAATTCACCATGTTACTCAGATTCGGCTCACCAAATTTTTATAAATCTTGAAAAGTACACATATTACAAGAGCAGGCTACTAGGAACTTACTGAATTCACAAAGAAACAGTGTTTCAGTTCGTTAAAACGTTGCTCTATCTCGAATAACAAGCTTATTACATGCGAATCCTATTGGGAACCTATTCAATTCACCATGATACTTAGAGTCCGTTCCTTAAAATTTTGCTCGATAATGAAAAGCAAACTCATAAAGGCATGCCCATTGGGAACTCACTGAATTCGCCTAGAAATTATGATTCCATTCGTGAAAATTTTTCTATATCCCGAACAGTCCACTTATTACTACTGCCGCCTATTGGGAACTAACAGAATTCACCATGTTACTCAGATTCGGATCACCAACTTTTTATAAATCTTGAAAAGTACATATATTACAAGAGCAGGCTACTAGGAACTAACTGAATTCACAAAGAAACAGTGTTTCAGTTCGTTAAAACGTTGCTCTATCTTGAATAAGAAGCTTATTACATGCGAATCCTATTGGGAACCTACTCAATTCGCAATGATACTTGGATTCCGTTCCTTAAAATGTTGCTCGTTATTGAAAAGCAAACTCATACAAGCATGTCCCATTGGGAACTCAGTGAATTCGCCTAGAAATTTTGTTTCCATTCGTGAAAATTTTTCTATATCCCGAACAGTCCACTTATTACTACTGCGGCCTATTGGGAACTAACCGAATTCACCATGTTACTCAGATTCGGCTTACCAAATTTTTATAAATCTTTAAAAGTACACATATTACAAGAGCAGGCTACTAGGAACTAACTGAATTCACAAAGAAACAGTGTTTCAGTTCGTTAAAACGTTGCTCTATCTTGAATAACAAGCTTATTACGTGCGAATCCTATTGGGAACCTACTCAATTCGCAATGATACTTGGATTCCGTTCCTTAAAATGTTGCTCGATATTGAAAAGCAAACTCATACAAGCATGTCCCATTGGGAACTCACTGAATTCGCCTAGAAATTTTGATTCCATTCGTGAAAATTTTTCTATATCCCGAACAGTCCACTTATTACTACTGCGGCCTATTGGGAACTAACCGAATTCACCATGTTACTCAGATTCGGATCACCAAATTTTTATAAATCTTGAAAAGTACACATATTACAAGAGCAGGCTACTAGGAACTAACTGAATTCACAAAGAAACAGTGTTTCAGTTCGTTAAAACGTTGCTCTATCTTGAATAACAAGCTTATTACGTGCGAATCCTATTGGGAATCTACTCAATTCACCATGATACTCGGATTCCGTTCCTTAAAATGTTGATCGATATTGAAAAGCAAACTCATACAAGCATGTCCCATTGGGAACTCACTAAATTCGCCTAGAAATTTTGATTCCACTCGTGAAAATTTTTCTATATCCCGAACAGTCCACTTATTACTACTGCGGCCTATTGGGAAATAACCGAATTCACCATGTTACTCAGATTCGGCTCACCAAATTTTTATAAATCTTGAAAAGTACACATATTACAAGAGCAGGCTACTAGGAACTAACTGAATTCACAAAGAAACAGTGTTTCAGTTCGTTAAAACGTAGCTCTATCTTGAATAACAAGCTTATTACATGCGAATCCTATTGGGAACCTATTCAATTCACCATGATACTTACATTCCGTTCCTTAAAATGTTGCTCGATATTGAAAAGCAAACTCATACAAGCATGTCCCATTGGGAACTCACTGAATTCGCCTAGAAATTTTGATTCCATTCGTGAAAATTTTTCTATATCCCGAACAGTCCACTTATTACTACTGCGGCCTATTGGGAACTAACCGAATTCACCATGTTACTCAGATTCGACTCACCAAATTTTTATAAATCTTGAAAAGTACACATATTACAAGAGCAGGCTACAAGGAACTAACTGAATTCACAAAGAAACAGTGTTTCAGTTCGTTAAAACGTTGCTCTATCTTGAATAACAAGCTTATTACATGTGAATCCTAGTGGGAACCTATACAATTCGCAATGATACTTGGATTCCGTTCCTTAAAATGTTGCTCGATATTGAAAAGCAAACTCATACAAGCATGTCCCATTGGGAACTCACTGAATTTGCCTAGAAATTTTGATTCCATTCGTGAAAATTTTTCATTATCCCGAGCAGTCCACTTATTACTACTGCCGCCTATTGGGAACTAACCGAGTTCACCATGTTACTCAGATTCGGCTCACCAAATTTTATAAATCTTTAAAAGTACACATATTACAAAGCAGGCTACTAGGAACTAACTGAATTCAGAAAGAAACAGTGTTTCAGTTCGTTAAAACGTTGCTCTATTTTGGATAACAAGCTTATTACATGCGAATCCTATTGGGAACCTACGCAATTCACCATGATACTTGGATTCCGTTCCTTAAAATGTTGCTCGTTATTGAAAAGCAAACTCATACAAGCATGTCCCATGGGGAACTCACTTAATTCTCCTAGAAATTTTGATTCCATTCGTGAAAATTTTTCTACATCCCGAACAGTCCACTTATTACTACTGCGGCCTATTGGGAACTAACCGAATTCACCATGTTACTCAGATTCGGCTCACCAAATTTTTATAAATCTTTCAAAGTACACATATTACAAGAGCAGGCTACTAGGAACTAACTGAATTCACAAAGAAACAGTGTTTCAGTTTGTTAAAACGTTGCTCTATCTTGAATAACAAGCTTATTACATGCGAATCCTATTGGGAATCTACTCAATTCACCATGACACTTGGATTCCGTTCCTTAAAATGTTGCTCGATATTGAAAAGCAAACTCATACAAGCATGTCCCATTGGGAACTCACTGAATTCGCCTAGAAATTTTGATTCCATTCGTGAAAATTTTTCTATATCCCGAACAGTCCACTTATTACTACTGCGGCCTATTGGGAACTAACCGAGTTCATCATGTTACTCAGATTAGGCTCAACAAATTTTTATAAATCTTGAAAAGTACACATATTACAAGAGCAGGCTACTAGGAACTAACTGAATTCACAAAGAAACAGTGTTTCAGTTCGTTAAAACGTTGCTCTATCTTGAATAACAAGCTTATTACATGCGAATCCTATTGGGAACCTATTCAATTCACCATGATACTTAGATTCCGGTCCTTAAAATGTTGCTCGATATTGAAAAGCAAACTCATACAAGCATGTCCCATGGGGAACTCACTGAATTCGCCTAGAAATTTTGATTCCATTCGTGAAAATTTTTCTATATCCCGAACAGTCCACTTATTACTACTGCGGCCTATTGGGAACTAACCGAATTCACCATGTTACTCAGATTCGGCTCACCAAATTTTTATAAATCTTTCAAAGTACACATATTACAAGAGCAGGCTACTAGGAACTAACTGAATTCACAAAGAAACAGTGTTTCAGTTCGTTAAAACGTTGCTCTATCTTGAATAACAAGCTTATTACATGCGAATCCTATTGGGAATCTACTCAATTCACCATGACACTTGGATTCCGTTCCTTAAAATGTTGCTCGATATTGAAAAGCAAACTCATACAAGCATGTCCCATTGGGAACTCACTGAATTCGCCTAGAAATTTTGATTCCATTCGTGAAAATTTTTCTATATCCCGAACAGTCCACTTATTACTACTGCGGCCTATTGGGAACTAACCGAGTTCATCATGTTACTCAGATTAGGCTCAACAAATTTTTATAAATCTTGAAAAGTACACATATTACAAGAGCAGGCTACTAGGAACTAACTGAATTCACAAAGAAACAGTGTTTCAGTTCGTTAAAACGTTGCTCTATCTTGAATAACAAGCTTATTACATGCGAATCGTATTGGGAACCTACTCAATTCACCATGATACTTAGATTCCGGTCCTTAAAATGTTGCTCGATATTGAAAAGCAAACTCATACAAGCATGTCCCATTGGGAACTCAGTGAATTCGCCTAGAAATTTTGATTCCATTCGTGAAAATTTTTCTATATCCCGAACAGTCCACTTATTACTACTGCGGCCTATTGGGAACTAACCGAATTCACCATGTTACTCAGATTCGGCTCACCAAATTTTTATAAATCTTTCAAAGTACACATATTACAAGAGCAGGCTACTAGGAACTAACTGAATTCACAAAGAAACAGTGTTTCAGTTCGTTAAAACGTTGCTCTATCTTGAATAACAAGCTTATTACATGCGAATCGTATTGGGAACCTACTCAATTCACCATGATACTTGGATTCCGTTCCTTAAAATGTTGCTCGATAATGAAAAGCAAGCTCATACAAGCATGTCCCATAGGGAACTCACTGAATTCGCCTAGAAATTTTGATTCCATTCGTGAAAATATTTCTATATCCCGAACAGTCCACTTATTACTACTGCGGCCTATTGGGAACTAACCGAATTCACCATGTTACTCAGATTCGGCTCACCAAATTTTTATAAATCTTGAAAAGTACACATATTACAAGAGCAGGCTACTAGGAACTTACTGAATTCACAAAGAAACAGTGTTTCAGTTCGTTAAAACGTTGCTCTATCTCGAATAACAAGCTTATTACATGTGAATCCTATTGGGAACCTATTCAATTCACCATGATACTTAGAGTCCGTTCCTTAAAATTTTGCTCGATAATGAAAAGCAAACTCATAAAGGCATGCCCATTGGGAACTCACTGAATTCGCCTAGAAATTATGATTCCATTCGTGAAAATTTTTCTATATCCCGAACAGTCCACTTATTACTACTGCCGCCTATTGGGAACTAACAGAATTCACCATGTTACTCAGATTCGGATCACCAACTTTTTATAAATCTTGAAAAGTACATATATTACAAGAGCAGGCTACTAGGAACTAACTGAATTCACAAAGAAACAGTGTTTCAGTTCGTTAAAACGTTGCTCTATCTTGAATAAGAAGCTTATTACATGCGAATCCTATTGGGAACCTACTCAATTCGCAATGATACTTGGATTCCGTTCCTTAAAATGTTGCTCGTTATTGAAAAGCAAACTCATACAAGCATGTCCCATTGGGAACTCAGTGAATTCGCCTAGAAATTTTGTTTCCATTCGTGAAAATTTTTCTATATCCCGAACAGTCCACTTATTACTACTGCGGACTATTGGGAACTAACCGAATTCACCATGTTACTCAGATTCGGCTTACCAAATTTTTATAAATCTTTAAAAGTACACATATTACAAGAGCAGGCTACTAGGAACTAACTGAATTCACAAAGAAACAGTGTTTCAGTTCGTTAAAACGTTGCTCTATCTTGAATAACAAGCTTATTACGTGCGAATCCTATTGGGAACCTACTCAATTCGCAATGATACTTGGATTCCGTTCCTTAAAATGTTGCTCGATATTGAAAAGCAAACTCATACAAGCATGTCCCATTGGGAACTCACTGAATTCGCCTAGAAATTTTGATTCCATTCGTGAAAATTTTTCTATATCCCGAACAGTCCACTTATTACTACTGCGGCCTATTGGGAACTAACCGAATTCACCATGTTACTCAGATTCGGATCACCAAATTTTTATAAATCTTGAAAAGTACACATATTACAAGAGCAGGCTACTAGGAACTAACTGAATTCACAAAGAAACAGTGTTTCAGTTCGTTAAAACGTAGCTCTATCTTGAATAACAAGCTTATTACATGCGAATCCTATTGGGAACCTATTCAATTCACCATGATACTTACATTCCGTTCCTTAAAATGTTGCTCGATATTGAAAAGCAAACTCATACAAGCATGTCCCATTGGGAACTCACTGAATTCGCCTAGAAATTTTGATTCCATTCGTGAAAATTTTTCTATATCCCGAACAGTCCACTTATTACTACTGCGGCCTATTGGGAACTAACCGAATTCACCATGTTACTCAGATTCGACTCACCAAATTTTTATAAATCTTGAAAAGTACACATATTACAAGAGCAGGCTACAAGGAACTAACTGAATTCACAAAGAAACAGTGTTTCAGTTCGTTAAAACGTTGCTCTATCTTGAATAACAAGCTTATTACATGTGAATCCTAGTGGGAACCTATACAATTCGCAATGATACTTGGATTCCGTTCCTTAAAATGTTGCTCGATATTGAAAAGCAAACTCATACAAGCATGTCCCATTGGGAACTCACTGAATTTGCCTAGAAATTTTGATTCCATTCGTGAAAATTTTTCATTATCCCGAGCAGTCCACTTATTACTACTGCCGCCTATTGGGAACTAACCGAGTTCACCATGTTACTCAGATTCGGCTCACCAAATTTTATAAATCTTTAAAAGTACACATATTACAAAGCAGGCTACTAGGAACTAACTGAATTCACAAAGAAACAGTGTTTCAGTTCGTTAAAACGTTGCTCTATTTTGGATAACAAGCTTATTACATGCGAATCCTATTGGGAACCTACGCAATTCACCATGATACTTGGATTCCGTTCCTTAAAATGTTGCTCGTTATTGAAAAGCAAACTCATACAAGCATGTCCCATGGGGAACTCACTTAATTCGCCTAGAAATTTTGATTCCATTCGTGAAAATTTTTCTACATCCCGAACAGTCCACTTATTACTACTGCGGCCTATTGGGAACTAACCGAATTCACCATGTTACTCAGATTCGGCTCACCAAATTTTTATAAATCTTTCAAAGTACACATATTACAAGAGCAGGCTACTAGGAACTAACTGAATTCACAAAGAAACAGTGTTTCAGTTTGTTAAAACGTTGCTCTATCTTGAATAACAAGCTTATTACATGCGAATCCTATTGGGAATCTACTCAATTCACCATGACACTTGGATTCCGTTCCTTAAAATGTTGCTCGATATTGAAAAGCAAACTCATACAAGCATGTCCCATTGGGAACTCACTGAATTCGCCTAGAAATTTTGATTCCATTCGTGAAAATTTTTCTATATCCCGAACAGTCCACTTATTACTACTGCGGCCTATTGGGAACTAACCGAGTTCATCATGTTACTCAGATTAGGCTCAACAAATTTTTATAAATCTTGAAAAGTACACATATTACAAGAGCAGGCTACTAGGAACTAACTGAATTCACAAAGAAACAGTGTTTCAGTTCGTTAAAACGTTGCTCTATCTTGAATAACAAGCTTATTACATGCGAATCCTATTGGGAACCTATTCAATTCACCATGATACTTAGATTCCGGTCCTTAAAATGTTGCTCGATATTGAAAAGCAAACTCATACAAGCATGTCCCATGGGGAACTCACTGAATTCGCCTAGAAATTTTGATTCCATTCGTGAAAATTTTTCTATATCCCGAACAGTCCACTTATTACTACTGCGGCCTATTGGGAACTAACCGAATTCACCATGTTACTCAGATTCGGCTCACCAAATTTTTATAAATCTTTCAAAGTACACATATTACAAGAGCAGGCTACTAGGAACTAACTGAATTCACAAAGAAACAGTGTTTCAGTTCGTTAAAACGTTGCTCTATCTTGAATAACAAGCTTATTACATGCGAATCGTATTGGGAACCTACTCAATTCACCATGATACTTGGATTCCGTTCCTTAAAATGTTGCTCGATATTGAAAAGCAAGCTCATACAAGCATGTCCCATAGGGAACTCACTGAATTCGCCTAGAAATTTTGATTCCCTTCGTGAAAATATTTCTATATCCCGAACAATACACTTATTACTACTGCGGCCTATTGGGAACTAACCGAATTCACCATGTTACTCAGATTCGGCTCACCAAATTTTTATAAATCTTGAAAAGTACACATATTACAAGAGCAGGCTACTAGGAACTAACTGAATTCACAAAGAAACAGTGTTTCAGTTCGTTAAAACGTTGCTCTATCTCGAATAACAAGCTTATTACATGCGAATCCTATTGGGAACCTATTCAATTCACCATGATACTTAGAGTCCGTTCCTTAAAATTTTGCTCGATAATGAAAAGCAAACTCATAAAGGCATGCCCATTGGGAACTCACTGAATTCGCCTAGAAATTATGATTCCATTCGTGAAAATTTTTCTATATCCCGAACAGTCCACTTATTACTACTGCCGCCTATTGGGAACTAACAGAATTCACCATGTTACTCAGATTCGGCTCACCAACTTTTTATAAATCTTGAAAAGTACACATATTACAAGAGCAGACTACTAGGAACTAACTGAATTCACAAAGAAACAGTGTTTCAGTTCGTTAAAACGTTGCTCTATCTTGAATAACAAGCTTATTACATGCGAATCCTATTGGGAACCTACTCAATTCGCAATGATACTTGGATTCCGTTCCTTAAAATGTTGCTCGTTATTGAAAAGCAAACTCATACAAGCATGTCCCATTGGGAAAAAAGTGAATTCGCCTAGAAATTTTGTTTCCATTCGTGAAAATTTTTCTATATCCCGAACAGTCCACTTATTACTACTGCGGCCTATTGGGAACTAACCGAATTCACCATGTTACTCAGATTCGGCTTACCAAATTTTTATAAATCTTTAAAAGTACACATATTACAAGAGCAGGCTACTAGGAACTAACTGAATTCACAAAGAAACAGTGTTTCAGTTCGTTAAAACGTTGCTCTATCTTGAATAACAAGCTTATTACATGCGAATCCTATTGGGAACCTATTCAATTCACCATGATACTTAGATTCCGTTCCTTAAAATGTTGCTCGATATTGAAAAGCAAACTCATACAAGCATGTCCCATGGGGAACTCACTCAATTCGCCTAGAAATTTTGATTCCATTCGTGAAAATTTTTCTATATCCCGAACAGTCCACTTATTACTACTGCGGCCTATTGGGAACTAACCGAATTCACCAGGTTACTCAGATTCGGCTCACCAAATTTTTATAAATCTTTCAAAGTACACATATTACAAAAGCAGGCTACTAGGAACTAACTGAATTCACAAAGAAACAGTGTTTCAGTTCGTTAAAACGTTGCTCTATCTTGAATAACAAGCTTATTATATGCGAATTCTATTGGGAATCTACTCAATTCACCATGACACTTGGATTCCGTTCCTTAAAATGTTGCTCGATATTGAAAAGCAAACTCATACAAGCATGTCCCATTGGGAACTCACTGAATTCGCCTAGAAATTTTGATTCCATTCGTGAAAATTTTTCTATATCCCGAACAGTCCACTTATTACTACTGCGGCCTATTGGGAACTAACCGAGTTCATCATGTTACTCAGATTAGGCTCAACAAATTTTTATAAATCTTGAAAAGTACACATATTACAAGAGCAGGCTACTAGGAACTAACTGAATTCACAAAGAAACAGTGTTTCAGTTCGTGAAAACGTTGCTCTATCTTGAATAACAAGCTTATTACATGCGAATCCTATTGGGAACCTATTCAATACACCATGATACTTAGATTCCGTTCCTTAAAATGTTGCTCGATATTGAAAAGCAAACTAATAGAAGCATGTCCCATGGGGAACTCACTGAATTCGCCTAGAAATTTTGATTCCATTCGTGAAAATTTTTATATATCAAGAACAGTCCACTTATTACTACTGCGGCCTATTGGGAACTTACCGAATTCACCATGTTACTCAGATTCGGCTCACCAAATTTTTATAAATCTTGAAAAGTACACATATTACAAGAGCAGGCTACTAGGAACTAACTGAATTCACAAAGAAACAGTGTTTCAGTTCGTTAAAACGTTGCTCTATCTTGAATAACAAGCTTATTACATGCGAATCCTATTGGGAATCTACTCAATTCACCATGACACTTGGATTCCGTTCCTTAAAATGTTGCTCGATATTGAAAAGCAAACTCATACTAGCATGTCCCATTGGGAACTCACTGAATTCGCCTAGAAATTTTGATTCCATTCGTGAAAATTTTTCTATATCCCGAACAGTCCACTTATTACTACTGCGGCCTATTGGGAACTAACCGAGTTCATCATGTTACTCAGATTAGGCTCAACAAATTTTTATAAATCTTGAAAAGTACACATATTACAAGAGCAGGCTACTAGGAACTAACTGAATTCACAAAGAAACAGTGTTTCAGTTCGTTAAAACGTTGCTCTATCTTGAATAACAAGCTTATTACATGGGAATCCTATTGGGAACCTACTCAATTCGCCATGATACTTGGATTCCGTTCCTTAAAATGTTGCTCGATATTGAAAAGCAAACTCATACAAGCATGTCCCATTGGGAACTCACTGAATTCGCCTAGAAATTTTGATTCCATTCGTGAAAATTTTTCTATATCCCGAACAGTCCACTTATTACTACTGCGGCCTATTGGGAACTAACCGAATTCACCATGTTACTCAGATTCGGCTCACCAAATTTTTATAAATCTTGAAAAGTACACATATTACAAGAGCAGGCTACTAGGAACTAACTGAATTCACAAAGAAACAGTGTTTCAGTTCGTGAAAACGTTGCTCTATCTTGAATAACAAGCTTATTACATGCGAATCCTATTGGGAATCTACTCAATTCACCATGATACTCGTATTCCGTTCCTTAAAGTGTTGCTCGATATTGAAAAGCAAACTCATACAAGCATGTCCCATTGGGAACTCACTGAGTTCGCCTAGAAATTTTGATTCCATTCGTGAAAATTTTTCTATATCCCGAACTGTCCACTTATTACTACTGCGGCCTATTGGGAACTAACAGAGTTCATCATGTTACTCAGATTAGGCTCAACAAATTTTTATAAATCTTGAAAAGTACACATATTACAATAGCAGGCTACTAGGAACTAACTGAATTCACAAAGAAACAGTGTTTCAGTTCGTGAAAACGTTGCTCTATCTTGAATAACAAGCTTATTACATGCGAATCCTATTGGGAACCTACTCAATTCGCCATGATACTTGGATTCCGTTCCTTAAAATGTTGCTCAATATTGAAAAGCAAACTCATACAAGCATGTCCATTGGGAACTCACTGAATTCGCCTAGAAATTTTGATTCCATTCGTGAAAATTTTTCTATATCCCGAACAGTCCACTTATTACTACTGCGGCCTATTTGGAACTAACCGAATTCACCATGTTACTCAGATTCGGCTCACCAAATTTTTATAAATCTTTCAAAGTACACATATTACAAGAGCAGGCTACTAGGAACTAACTGAATTCACAAAGAAACAGTGTTTCAGTTCGTTAAAACGTTGCTCTATCTTGAATAACAAGCTTATTATATGCGAATTCTATTGGGAATCTACTCAATTCACCATGACACTTGGATTCCGTTCCTTAAAATGTTGCTCGATATTGAAAAGCAAACTCATACAAGCATGTCCCATTGGGAACTCACTGATTTCGCCTAGAAATTTTGATTCCATTCGTGAAAATTTTTCTATATCCCGAACAGTCCACTTATTACTACTGCGGCCTATTGGGAACTAACCGAGTTCATCATGTTACTCAGATTAGGCTCAACAAATTTTTATAAATCTTGAAAAGTACACATATTACAAGAGCAGGCTACTAGGAACTAACTGAATTCACAAAGAAACAGTGTTTCAGTTCGTTAAAACGTTGCTCTATCTTGAATAACAAGCTTATTACATGCGAATCCTAGTGGGAACCTATTCAATACACCATGATACTTAGATTCCGTTCCTTAAAATGTTGCTCGATATTGAAAAGCAAACTAATAGAAGCATGTCCCATGGGGAACTCACTGAATTCGCCTAGAAATTTTGATTCCATTCGTGAAAATTTTTATATATCAAGAACAGTCCACTTATTACTAATGCGGCCTATTGGGAACTTACCGAATTCACCATGTTACTCAGATTCGGCTCACCAAATTTTTATAAATCTTGAAAAGTACACATATTACAAGAGCAGGCTACTAGGAACTAACTGAATTCACAAAGAAACAGTGTTTCAGTTCGTTAAAACGTTGCTCTATCTTGAATAACAAGCTTATTACATGCGAATCCTATTGGGAATCTACTCAATTCACCATGACACTTGGATTCCGTTCCTTAAAATGTTGCTCGGTATTGAAAAGCAAACTCATACTAGCATGTCCCATTGGGAACTCACTGAATTCGCCTAGAAATTTTGATTCCATTCGTGAAAATTTTTCTATATCCCGAAAAGTCCACTTATTACTACTGCGGCCTATTGGGAACTAACCGAGTTCATCATGTTACTCAGATTAGGCTCAACAAATTTTTATAAATCTTGAAAAGTACACATATTACAAGAGCAGGCTACAAGGAACTAACTGAATTCACAAAGAAACAGTGTTTCAGTTCGTTAAAACGTTGCTCTATCTTGAATAACAAGCTTATTACATGGGAATCCTATTGGGAACCTACTCAATTCGCCATGATACTTGGAACCGTTCCTTAAAATGTTGCTCGATATTGAAAAGCAAACTCATACAAGCATGTCCCATTGGGAACTCACTGAATTCGCCTAGAAATTTTGATTCCATTCGTGAAAATTTTTCTATATCCCGAACAGTCCACTTATTACTACTGCGGCCTATTGGGAACTAACCGAATTCACCATGTTACTCAGATTCGGCTCACCAAATTTTTATAAATCTTGAAAAGTACACATATTACAAGAGCAGGCTACTAGGAACTAACTGAATTCACAAAGAAACAGTGTTTCAGTTCGTGAAAACGTTGCTCTATCTTGAATAACAAGCTTATTACATGCGAATCCTATTGGGAATCTACTCAATTCACCATGATACTCGTATTCCGTTCCTTAAAGTGTTGCTCGATATTGAAAAGCAAACTCATACAAGCATGTCCCATTGGGAACTCACTGAGTTCGCCTAGAAATTTTGATTCCATTCGTGAAAATTTTTCTATATCCCGAACAGTCCACTTATTACTACTGCGGCCTATTGGGAACTAACAGAGTTCATCATGTTACTCAGATTAGGCTCAACAAATTTTTATAAATCTTGAAAAGTACACATATTACAAGAGCAGGCTACTAGGAACTAACTGAATTGACAAAGAAACAGTGTTTCAGTTCGTGAAAACGTTGCTCTATCTTGAATAACAAGCTTATTACATGCGAATCCTATTGGGAACCTACTCAATTCGCCATGATACTTGGATTCCGTTCCTTAAAATGTTGCTCAATATTGAAAAGCAAACTCATACAAGCATGTCCATTGGGAACTCACTGAATTCGCCTAGAAATTTTGATTCCATTCGTGAAAATTTTTCTATATCCCGAACAGTCCACTTATTACTACTGCGGCCTATTTGGAACTAACCGAATTCACCATGTTACTCAGATTCGGCTCACCAAATTTTTATAAATCTTTAAAAGTACACATATTACAAGAGCAGGCTACTAGGAACTAACTGAATTCACAAAGAAACAGTGTTTCAGTTCGTTAAAACGTTGCTCTATCTTGAATAACAAGCTTATTATATGCGAATCCTATTGGGAATCTACTCAATTCACCATGACACTTGGATTCCGTTCCTTAAAATGTTGCTCGATATTGAAAAGCAAACTCATACAAGCATGTCCCATTGGGAACTCACTGAATTCGCCTAGAAATTTTGATTCCATTCGTGAAAATTTTTCTATATCCCGAACAGTCCACTTATTACTACTGCGGCCTATTGGGAACTAACCGAGTTCATCATGTTACTCAGATTAGGCTCAACAAATTTTTATAAATCTTGAAAAGTACACATATTACAAGAGCAGGCTACAAGGAACTAACTGAATTCACAAAGAAACAGTGTTTCAGTTCGTTAAAACGTTGCTCTATCTTGAATAACAAGCTTATTACATGGGAATCCTATTGGGAACCTACTCAATTCGCCATGATACTTGGATTCCGTTCCTTAAAATGTTGCTCGATATTGAAAAGCAAACTCATACAAGCATGTCCCATTGGGAACTCACTGAATTCGCCTAGAAATTTTGATTCCATTCGTGAAAATTTTTCTATATCCCGAACAGTCCACTTATTACTACTGCGGCCTATTGGGAACTAACCGAATTCACCATGTTACTCAGATTCGGCTCACCAAATTTTTATAAATCTTGAAAAGTACACATATTACAAGAGCAGGCTACTAGGAACTAACTGAATTAACAAAGAAACAGTGTTTCAGTTCGTGAAAACGTTGCTCTATCTTGAATAACAAGCTTATTACATGCGAATCCTATTGGGAATCTACTCAATTCACCATGATACTCGTATTCCGTTCCTTAAAGTGTTGCTCGATATTGAAAAGCAAACTCATACAAGCATGTCCCATTGGGAACTCACTGAGTTCGCCTAGAAATTTTGATTCCATTCGTGAAAATTTTTCTATATCCCGAACAGTCCACTTATTACTACTGCGGCCTATTGGGAACTAACAGAGTTCATCATGTTACTCAGATTAGGCTCAACAAATTTTTATAAATCTTGAAAAGTACACATATTACAAGAGCAGGCTACTAGGAACTAACTGAATTGACAAAGAAACAGTGTTTCAGTTCGTGAAAACGTTGCTCTATCTTGAATAACAAGCTTATTACATGCGAATCCTATTGGGAACCTACTCAATTCGCCATGATACTTGGATTCCGTTCCTTAAAATGTTGCTCAATATTGAAAAGCAAACTCATACAAGCATGTCCATTGGGAACTCACTGAATTCGCCTAGAAATTTTGATTCCATTCGTGAAAATTTTTCTATATCCCGAACAGTCCACTTATTACTACTGCGGCCTATTTGGAACTAACCGAATTCACCATGTTACTCAGATTCGGCTCACCAAATTTTTATAAATCTTTAAAAGTACACATATTACAAGAGCAGGCTACTAGGAACTAACTGAATTCACAAAGAAACAGTGTTTCAGTTCGTTAAAACGTTGCTCTATCTTGAATAACAAGCTTATTATATGCGAATCCTATTGGGAATCTACTCAATTCACCATGACACTTGGATTCCGTTCCTTAAAATGTTGCTCGATATTGAAAAGCAAACTCATACAAGCATGTCCCATTGGGAACTCACTGAATTCGCCTAGAAATTTTGATTCCATTCGTGAAAATTTTTCTATATCCCGAACAGTCCACTTATTACTACTGCGGCCTATTGGGAACTAACCGAGTTCATCATGTTACTCAGATTAGGCTCAACAAATTTTTATAAATCTTGAAAAGTACACATATTACAAGAGCAGGCTACTAGGAACTAACTGAATTCACAAAGAAACAGTGTTTCAGTTCGTTAAAACGTTGCTCTATCTTGAATAACAAGCTTATTACATGCGAATCCTATTGGGAACCTATTCAATTCACCATGATACTTAGATTCCGTTCCTTAAAATGTTGCTCGATATTGAAAAGCAAACTCATACAAGCATGTCCCATGGGGAACTCACTGAATTCGCCTAGAAATTTTGATTCCATTCGTGAAAATTTTTCTATATCCCGAACAGTCCACTTATTACTACTGCGGCCTATTGGGAACTAACCGAATTCACCATGTTACTCAGATTCGGCTCACCAAATTTTTATAAATCTTTCAAAGTACACGTATTACAAGAGCAGGCTACTAGGAACTAACTGAATTCACAAAGAAACAGTGTTTCAGTTCGTTAAAACGTTGCTCTATCTTGAATAACAAGCTTATTACATGCGAATCCTATTGGGAATCTACTCAATTCACCATGACACTTGGATTCCTTTCCTTAAAATGTTGCTCGATATTGAAAAGCAAACTCATACTAGCATGTCCCATTGGGAACTCACTGAATTCGCCTAGAAATTTTGATTCCATTCGTGAAAATTTTTCTATATCCCGAACAGTCCACTTATTACTACTGCGGCCTATTGGGAACTAACCGAGTTCATCATGTTACTCAGATTAGGCTCAACAAATTTTTATAAATCTTGAAAAGTACACATATTACAAGAGCAGGCTACTAGGAACTAACTGAATTCACAAAGAAACAGTGTTTCAGTTCGTTAAACGTTGCTCTATCTTGAATAACAAGCTTATTACATGGGAATCCTATTGGGAACCTACTCAATTCGCCATGATACTTGGATCCGTTCCTTAAAATGTTGCTCGATATTGAAAAGCAAACTCATACAAGCATGTCCCATTGGGAACTCACTGAATTCGATTAGAAATTTTGATTCCATTCGTGAAAATTTATCTATATCCCGAACAGTCCACTTATTACTACTGCGGCCTATTGGGAACTAACCGAATTCACCATGTTACTCAGATTCGGCTCACCAAATTTTTATAAATCTTGAAAAGTACACATATTACAAGAGCAGGCTACTAGGAACTAACTGAATTCACAAAGAAACAGTGTTTCAGTTCGTGAAAACGTTGCTCTATCTTGAATAACAAGCTTATTACATGCGAATCCTATTGGGAATCTACTCAATTCACCATGATACTCGTATTCCGTTCCTTAAAGTGTTGCTCGATATTGAAAAGCAAACTCATACAAGCATGTCCCATTGGGAACTCACTGAATTCGCCTAGAAATTTTGATTCCATTCGTGAAAATTTTTCTATATCCCGAACAGTCCACTTATTACTACTGCGGCCTATTGGGAACTAACAGAGTTCATCAGGTTACTCAGATTAGGCTCAACAAATTTTTATAAATCTTGAAAAGTACACATATTACAAGAGCAGGCTACTAGGAACTCACTGAATTCACAAAGAAACAGTGTTTCAGTTCGTGAAAACGTTGCTCTATCTTGAATAACAAGCTTATTACATGCGAATCCTATTGGGAACCTACTCAATTCGCCATGATACTTGGATTCCGTTCCTTAAAATGTTGCTCAATATTGAAAAGCAAACTCATACAAGCATGTCCATTGGGAACTCACTGAATTCGCCTAGAAATTTTGATTCCATTCGTGAAAATTTTTCTATATCCCGAACAGTCCACTTATTACTACTGCGGCCTATTGGGAACTAACCGAATTCACCATGTTACTCAGATTCGGCTCACCAAATTTTTATAAATCTTGAAAAGTACACATATTACAAGAGCAGGCTACTAGGAACTAACTGAATTCACAAAGAAACAGTGTTTCAGTTCGTTTAAACGTTGCTCTATCTTGAATAAGAACCTTATTACATGCGAATCCTATTGGGAATCTACTCAATTCACCATGATACTCAGATTCCGTTCCTTAAAATGTTGCTCGATATTGAAAAGCAAACTCATACAAGCATGTCCCATTGGGAACTCACTGAATTCGCCTAGAAATTTTGATTCCATTCGTGAAAATTTTTCTATATCCCGAACAGTCCACTTATTACTACTGCGGCCTATTGGGAACTAACCGAATTCACCATGTTACTCAGATTCGGCTCAGCAAATTTTTATAAATCTTGAAAAGTACACATATTACAAGAGCAGGCTACTAGGAACTAACTGAATTCACAAAGAAACAGTGTTTCAGTTCGTTAAAACGTTGCTCTATCTTGAATAACAAGCTTATTACATGCGAATCCTATTGGGAATCTACTCAATTCACCATGATACTCGGATTCCGTTCCTTAAAATGTTGCTCGATATTGAAAAGCAAACTCATACAAGCATGTCCCATTGGGAACTCACTGAATTCGCCTAGAAATTTTGATTCCATTCGTGAAAATTTTTCTATATACCGAACAGTCCACTTATTACTACTGCGGCCTATTGGGAACTAACCGAGTTCATCATGTTACTCAGATTAGGCTCAACAAATTTTTATAAATCTTGAAAAGTACACATATTACAAGAGCAGGCTACTAGGAACTAACTGAATTCACAAAGAAACAGTGTTTCAGTTCGTGAAAACGTTGCTCTATCTTGAATAACAAGCTTATTACATGCGAATCCTATTGGGAACCTACTCAATTCGCCATGATACTTGGATTCCGTTCTTTAAAATGTTGCTCGATATTGAAAAGCAAACTCATACAAGCATGTCCCATTGGGAACTCACTGAATTCGCCTAGAAATTTTGATTCCATTCGTGAAAATTTTTCTATATCCCGAACAGTCCACTTATTACTACTGCGGCCTATTGGGAACTAACCGAGTTCATCATGTTACTCAGATTAGGCTCAACAAATTTTTATAAATCTTGAAAAGTACACATATTACAAGAGCAGGCTACTAGGAACTAACTGAATTCACAAAGAAACAGTGTTTCAGTTCGTTAAAACGTTGCTCTATCTTGAATAACAAGCTTATTACATGCGAATCCTATTGGGAACCTATTCAATTCACCATGATACTTAGATTCCGTTCCTTAAAATGTTGCTCGATATTGAAAAGCAAACTCATACAAGCATGTCCCATGGGGAACTCACTGAATTCGCCTAGAAATTTTGATTCCATTCGTGAAAATTTTTCTATATCCCGAACAGTCCACTTATTACTACTGCGGCCTATTGGGAACTAACCGAATTCACCATGTTACTCAGATTCGGCTCACCAAATTTTTATAAATCTTTCAAAGTACACGTATTACAAGAGCAGGCTACTAGGAACTAACTGAATTCACAAAGAAACAGTGTTTCAGTTCGTTAAAACGTTGCTCTATCTTGAATAACAAGCTTATTACATGCGAATCCTATTGGGAATCTACTCAATTCACCATGACACTTGGATTCCTTTCCTTAAAATGTTGCTCGATATTGAAAAGCAAACTCATACTAGCATGTCCCATTGGGAACTCACTGAATTCGCCTAGAAATTTTGATTCCATTCGTGAAAATTTTTCTATATCCCGAACAGTCCACTTATTACTACTGCGGCCTATTGGGAACTAACCGAGTTCATCATGTTACTCAGATTAGGCTCAACAAATTTTTATAAATCTTGAAAAGTACACATATTACAAGAGCAGGCTACTAGGAACTAACTGAATTCACAAAGAAACAGTGTTTCAGTTCGTTAAACGTTGCTCTATCTTGAATAACAAGCTTATTACATGGGAATCCTATTGGGAACCTACTCAATTCGCCATGATACTTGGATCCGTTCCTTAAAATGTTGCTCGATATTGAAAAGCAAACTCATACAAGCATGTCCCATTGGGAACTCACTGAATTCGATTAGAAATTTTGATTCCATTCGTGAAAATTTATCTATATCCCGAACAGTCCACTTATTACTACTGCGGCCTATTGGGAACTAACCGAATTCACCATGTTACTCAGATTCGGCTCACCAAATTTTTATAAATCTTGAAAAGTACACATATTACAAGAGCAGGCTACTAGGAACTAACTGAATTCACAAAGAAACAGTGTTTCAGTTCGTGAAAACGTTGCTCTATCTTGAATAACAAGCTTATTACATGCGAATCCTATTGGGAATCTACTCAATTCACCATGATACTCGTATTCCGTTCCTTAAAGTGTTGCTCGATATTGAAAAGCAAACTCATACAAGCATGTCCCATTGGGAACTCACTGAATTCGCCTAGAAATTTTGATTCCATTCGTGAAAATTTTTCTATATCCCGAACAGTCCACTTATTACTACTGCGGCCTATTGGGAACTAACAGAGTTCATCATGTTACTCAGATTAGGCTCAACAAATTTTTATAAATCTTGAAAAGTACACATATTACAAGAGCAGGCTACTAGGAACTAACTGAATTCACAAAGAAACAGTGTTTCAGTTCGTTTAAACGTTGCTCTATCTTGAATAAGAACCTTATTACATGCGAATCCTATTGGGAATCTACTCAATTCACCATGATACTCAGATTCCGTTCCTTAAAATGTTGCTCGATATTGAAAAGCAAACTCATACAAGCATGTCCCATTGGGAACTCACTGAATTCGCCTAGAAATTTTGATTCCATTCGTGAAAATTTTTCTATATCCCGAACAGTCCACTTATTACTACTGCGGCCTATTGGGAACTAACCGAATTCACCATGTTACTCAGATTCGGCTCAGCAAATTTTTATAAATCTTGAAAAGTACACATATTACAAGAGCAGGCTACTAGGAACTAACTGAATTCACAAAGAAACAGTGTTTCAGTTCGTTAAAACGTTGCTCTATCTTGAATAACAAGCTTATTACATGCGAATCCTATTGGGAATCTACTCAATTCACCATGATACTCGGATTCCGTTCCTTAAAATGTTGCTCGATATTGAAAAGCAAACTCATACAAGCATGTCCCATTGGGAACTCACTGAATTCGCCTAGAAATTTTGATTCCATTCGTGAAAATTTTTCTATATACCGAACAGTCCACTTATTACTACTGCGGCCTATTGGGAACTAACCGAGTTCATCATGTTACTCAGATTAGGCTCAACAAATTTTTATAAATCTTGAAAAGTACACATATTACAAGAGCAGGCTACTAGGAACTAACTGAATTCACAAAGAAACAGTGTTTCAGTTCGTGAAAACGTTGCTCTATCTTGAATAACAAGCTTATTACATGCGAATCCTATTGGGAACCTACTCAATTCGCCATGATACTTGGTTTCCGTTCTTTAAAATGTTGCTCGATATTGAAAAGCAAACTCATACAAGCATGTCCCATTGGGAACTCACTGAATTCGCCTAGAAATTTTGATTCCATTCGTGAAAATTTTTCTATATCCCGAACAGTCCACTTATTACTACTGCGGCCTATTGGGAACTAACCGAATTCACCATGTTACTCAGATTCGGCTCACCAAATTTTTATAAATCTTGAAAAGTACACATATTACAAGAGCAGGCTACTAGGAACTAACTGAATTCACAAAGAAACAGTGTTTCAGTTCGTTAAAACGTTGCTCTATCTTGAATAAGAAGCTTATTACATGCGAATCCTATTGGGAATCTACTCAATTCACCATGATACTAGGATTACGTTCCTTAAAATGTTGCTCGATATTGAAAAGCAAACTCATACAAGCATGTCCCATTGGGAACTCAGTGAATTCGCCTAGAAATTTTGATTCCATTCGTGAAAATTTTTCTATATCCCGAACAGTCCACTTATTACTACTGCGGCCTATTGGGAACTAACCGAATTCACCATGTTACTCAGATTCGGCTCACCAAATTTTTATAAATCTTGAAAAGTACACATATTACAAGAGCAGGCTACTAGGAACTAACTGAATTCACAAAGAAATAGTGTTTCAGTTCGTTAAAACGTTGCTCTATCTTGAATAACAAGCTTATTACATGCGAATCCTATTGGCAATCTACTCAATTCGCAATGATACTCGGATTCCGTTCCTTAAAATGTTGCTCGATAATGAAAAGCAAACTCATACAAGCATGTCCCCTTGGGAACTCACTGAATTCGCCTAGAAATTTTGATTCCATTCGTGAAAATTTTTCTATATCCCGAACAGTCCACTTATTACTACTGCGGCCTATTGGGAACTAACAGAGTTAATCATGTTACTCAGATTAGGCTCAACAAATTTTTATAAATCTTGAAAAGTACACATATTACAATAGCAGGCTACTAGGAACTAACTGAATTCACAAAGAAAGAGTGTTTCAGTTCGTGAAAACGTTGCTCTATCTTGAATAACAAGCTTATTACATGCGAATCCTATTGGGAACCTAATCAATTCGCCATGATACTGGATTCCGTTCCTTAAAATGTTGCTCAATATTGAAAAGCAAACTCATACAAGCATGTCCCATTGGGAACTCACTGAATTCGCCTAGAAATTTTGATTCCATTCGTGAAAATTTTTCTATATCCCGAACAGTCCACTTATTACTACTGCGGCCTATTGGGAACTAAACGAATTCACCATGTTACTCAGATTCGGCTCACCAAATTTTTATAAATCTTGAAAAGTACACATATTACAAGAGCAGGCTACTAGGAACTAACTGAATTCACAAAGAAACAGTGTTTCAGTTCGTTAAAACGTTGCTCTATCTTGAATAACAAGCTTATTTCATGCGAATCCTATCGGGAACCTACTCAATTCGCAATGATACTCGGATTCCGTTCCTTAAAATGTTGCTCGATATTGAAAAGCAAACTCATACAAGCATGTCCCATTGGGAACTCACTGAATTCGCCTAGAAATTTTGATTCCATTCGTGAAAATTTTTCTATATCCCGAACAGTCCACTTATCACTACTGCGGCCTATTGGGAACGAACCGAATTCACCATGTTACTCAGATTCGGCTCACCAAATTTTTATAAATCTTTCAAAGTACACATATTACAAGAGCAGGCTACTAGGAACTAACTGAATTCACAAAGAAACAGTGTTTCAGTTCGTTAAAACGTTGCTCTATCTTGAATAACAAGCTTATTACATGCGAATCCTATTGGGAATCTACTCAATTCACCATGACACTTGGATTCCTTTCCTTAAAATGTTGCTCGATATTGAAAAGCAAACTCATACTAGCATGTCCCATTGGGAACTCACTGAATTCGCCTAGAAATTTTGATTCCATTCGTGAAAATTTTTCTATATCCCGAACAGTCCACTTATTACTACTGCGGCCTATTGGGAACTAACCGAGTTCATCATGTTACTCAGATTAGGCTCAACAAATTTTTATAAATCTTGAAAAGTAAACATATTACAAGAGCAGGCTACTAGGAACTAACTGAATTCACAAAGAAACAGTGTTTCAGTTCGTTAAACGTTGCTCTATCTTGAATAACAAGCTTATTACATGGGAATCCTATTGGGAACCTACTCAATTCGCCATGATACTTGGATCCGTTCCTTAAAATGTTGCTCGATATTGAAAAGCAAACTCATACAAGCATGTCCCATTGGGAACTCACTGAATTCGATTAGAAATTTTGATTCCATTCGTGAAAATTTATCTATATCCCGAACAGTCCACTTATTACTACTGCGGCCTATTGGGAACTAACCGAATTCACCATGTTACTCAGATTCGGCTCACCAAATTTTTATAAATCTTGAAAAGTACACATATTACAAGAGCAGGCTACTAGGAACTAACTGAATTCACAAAGAAACAGTGTTTCAGTTCGTGAAAACGTTGCTCTATCTTGAATAACAAGCTTATTACATGCGAATCCTATTGGGAATCTACTCAATTCACCATGATACTCGTATTCCGTTCCTTAAAGTGTTGCTCGATATTGAAAAGCAAACTCATACAAGCATGTCCCATTGGGAACTCACTGAATTCGCCTAGAAATTTTGATTCCATTCGTGAAAATTTTTCTATATCCCGAACTGTCCACTTATTACTACTGCGGCCTATTGGGAACTAACAGAGTTCATCATGTTACTCAGATTAGGCTCAACAAATTTTTATAAATCTTGAAAAGTACACATATTACAATAGCAGGCTACTAGGAACTAACTGAATTCACAAAGAAAGAGTGTTTCAGTTCGTGAAAACGTTGCTCTATCTTGAATAACAAGCTTATTACATGCGAATCCTATTGGGAACCTAATCAATTCGCCATGATACTGGATTCCGTTCCTTAAAATGTTGCTCAATATTGAAAAGCAAACTCATACAAGCATGTCCCATTGGGAACTCACTGAATTCGCCTAGAAATTTTGATTCCATTCGTGAAAATTTTTCTATATCCCGAACAGTCCACTTATTACTACTGCGGCCTATTGGGAACTAAACGAATTCACCATGTTACTCAGATTCGGCTCACCAAATTTTTATAAATCTTGAAAAGTACACATATTACAAGAGCAGGCTACTAGGAACTAACTGAATTCACAAAGAAACAGTGTTTCAGTTCGTTAAAACGTTGCTCTATCTTGAATAACAAGCTTATTTCATGCGAATCCTATCGGGAACCTACTCAATTCGCAATGATACTCGGATTCCGTTCCTTAAAATGTTGCTCGATATTGAAAAGCAAACTCATACAAGCATGTCCCATTGGGAACTCACTGAATTCGCCTAGAAATTTTGATTCCATTCGTGAAAATTTTTCTATATCCCGAACAGTCCACTTATCACTACTGCGGCCTATTGGGAACGAACCGAATTCACCATGTTACTCAGATTCGGCTCACCAAATTTTTATAAATCTTTCAAAGTACACATATTACAAGAGCAGGCTACTAGGAACTAACTGAATTCACAAAGAAACAGTGTTTCAGTTCGTTAAAACGTTGCTCTATCTTGAATAACAAGCTTATTACATGCGAATCCTATTGGGAATCTACTCAATTCACCATGACACTTGGATTCCTTTCCTTAAAATGTTGCTCGATATTGAAAAGCAAACTCATACTAGCATGTCCCATTGGGAACTCACTGAATTCGCCTAGAAATTTTGATTCCATTCGTGAAAATTTTTCTATATCCCGAACAGTCCACTTATTACTACTGCGGCCTATTGGGAACTAACCGAGTTCATCATGTTACTCAGATTAGGCTCAACAAATTTTTATAAATCTTGAAAAGTAAACATATTACAAGAGCAGGCTACTAGGAACTAACTGAATTCACAAAGAAACAGTGTTTCAGTTCGTTAAACGTTGCTCTATCTTGAATAACAAGCTTATTACATGGGAATCCTATTGGGAACCTACTCAATTCGCCATGATACTTGGATCCGTTCCTTAAAATGTTGCTCGATATTGAAAAGCAAACTCATACAAGCATGTCCCATTGGGAACTCACTGAATTCGATTAGAAATTTTGATTCCATTCGTGAAAATTTATCTATATCCCGAACAGTCCACTTATTACTACTGCGGCCTATTGGGAACTAACCGAATTCACCATGTTACTCAGATTCGGCTCACCAAATTTTTATAAATCTTGAAAAGTACACATATTACAAGAGCAGGCTACTAGGAACTAACTGAATTCACAAAGAAACAGTGTTTCAGTTCGTGAAAACGTTGCTCTATCTTGAATAACAAGCTTATTACATGCGAATCCTATTGGGAATCTACTCAATTCACCATGATACTCGTATTCCGTTCCTTAAAGTGTTGCTCGATATTGAAAAGCAAACTCATACAAGCATGTCCCATTGGGAACTCACTGAATTCGCCTAGAAATTTTGATTCCATTCGTGAAAATTTTTCTATATCCCGAACTGTCCACTTATTACTACTGCGGCCTATTGGGAACTAACAGAGTTCATCATGTTACTCAGATTAGGCTCAACAAATTTTTATAAATCTTGAAAAGTACACATATTACAAGAGCAGGCTACTAGGAACTCACTGAATTCACAAAGAAACAGTGTTTCAGTTCGTTTAAACGTTGCTCTATCTTGAATAACAAGCTTATTACATGAGAATCCTATTGGGAATCTACTCAATTCACCATGATACTTGGATTCCGTTCCTTAAAATGTTGCTCGATATTGAAAAGCAATCTCATACAAGCATGTCCCATTGGGAACTCACTGAATTCGCCTAGAAATTTTGATTCCATTCGTGAAAATTTTTCTACATCCCGAACAGTCCACTTATTACTACTGCGGCCTATTGGGAACTAACCGAATTCACCATGTTACTCAGATTCGGCACACCAAATTTTTATAAATCTTGAAAAGTACACATATTACAAGAGCAGGCTACTAGGAACTAACTGATTTCACAAAGAAACAGTGTTTCAGTTCGTTAAAACGTTGCTCTATCTTGAATAACAAGCTTATTACATGCGAATCCTATTGGGAACCTATTCAATTCACCATGATACTTAGATTCCGTTCCTTAAAATGTTGCTCGATATTGAAAAGCAAACTCATACAAGCATGTCCCATTGGGAACTCACTGAATTCGCCTAGAAATTTTGATTCCATTCGTGAAAATTTTTCTATATCCCGAACAGTCCACTTATTACTACTGCGGCCTATTGGGAACTAACGGAATTCACCATGTTACTCAGATTCGGCTCACTAAATTTGTATAAATCTTGAAAAGTACACATATTACAATAGCAGGCTACTAGGAACTAACTGAATTCACAAAGAAACAGTGTTTCAGTTCGTTAAACGTTGCTCTATCTTGAATAAAAAGCTTATTACGTGCGAATCCTATTGGGAACCTACTCAATTCACCATGATACTTAGATTCTGTTCCTTAAAATGTTGCTCGATACTGAAAAGCAAACTCATACAAGCATGTCCCATTGGGAACTCACTGACTTCGCTTAGAAATTTTGATTCCATTCGTGAAAATTTTTCTATATCCCGAAAAGTCCACTTATTACTACTGCGGCCTATTGGGAACTAACCGAATTCACCATGTTACTCAGAAACGGCTCACCAAATTTTTATAAATCTTGAAAAGTACACATATTACAAGAGCAGGCTACTAGGAACTAACTGAATTCACAAAGAAACAGTGTTTCAGTTCGTTAAAACGTTGCTCTATCTTGAATAACAAGCTTATTACATGCGAATCCTATTGGGAACCTATTCAATTCACCATGATACTTAGATTCCGTTCCTTAAAATGTTGCTCGATATTGAAAAGCAAACTCATACAAGCATGTCCCATTGGGAACTCACTGAATTCGCCTAGAAATTTTGATTCCATTCGTGAAAATTTTTCTATATCCCGAACAGTCCACTTATTACTACTGCGGCCTATTGGGAACTAACGGAATTCACCATGTTACTCAGATTCGGCTCACTAAATTTGTATAAATCTTGAAAAGTACACATATTACAAGAGCAGGCTACTAGGAACTAACTGAATTCACAAAGAAACAGTGTTTCAGTTCGTTAAAACGTTGCTCTATCTTGAATAACAAGCTTATTACGTGCGAATCCTATTGGGAACCTATTCAATTCACCATGATACTTAGATTCTGTTCCTTAAAATGTTGCTCGATATTGAAAAGCAAACTCATACAAGCATGTCCCATTGGGAACTCACTGACTTCGCCTAGAAATTTTGATTCCATTCGTGAAAATTTTTCTACATCCCGAACAGTCCACTTATTACTACTGCGGCCTATTGGGAACTAACCGAATTCACCATGTTACTCAGATTCGGCTGACCAAATTTTTATAAATCTTGAAAAGTACACATATTACAAGAGCAGGCTACTAGGAACTAACTGAATTCACAAAGAAACAGTGTTTCAGTTCGTTAAAACGTTGCTCTATCTTGAATAACAAGCTTATTACATGCGAATCCTATTGGGAACCTATTCAATTCGCCATGATACTTGGATTCCGTTCCTTAAAATGTTGCTCGATATTGAAAAGCAAACTCATACAAGCATGTCCCATTGGGAACTCACTGAATTCGCCTAGAAATTTTGATTCCAATCGTGAAAATTTTTCTATATCCCGAACAGTCCACTTATTACTACTGCGGCCTATTGGGAACTAACCGAATTCACCATGTTACTCAGATTCGGCTGACCAAATTTTTATAAATCTTTAAAAGTACACAGATTACAAGAGCAGGCTACTAGGAACTAACTGAATTCACAAAGAAACAGTGTTTCAGTTCGTTAAAACGTTGCTCTATCTTGAATAACAAGCTTATTACATGCGAATCCTATTGGGAACCTATTCAATTCACCATGATACTTAGATTCCGTTCCTTAAAATGTTGCTCGATATTGAAAAGCAAACTCATACAAGCATGTCCCATTGGGAACTCACTGAATTCGCCTAGAAATTTTGATTCCATTCGTGAAAATTTTTCTATATCCCGAACAGTCCACTTATTACTACTGCGGCCTATTGGGAACTAACCGAATTCACCATGTTACTCAGATTCGGCTCACCAAATTTTTATAAATCTTGAAAAGTACACATATTACAAGAGCAGGCTACTAGGAACTAACTGAATTCACAAAGAAACAGTGTTTCAGTTCGTGAAAACGTTGCTCTATCTTGAATAACAAGCTTATTACATGCGAATCCTATTGGGAATCTACTCAATTCACCATGATACTCGTATTCCGTTCCTTAAAGTGTTGCTCGATATTGAAAAGCAAACTCATACAAGCATGTCCCATTGGGAACTCACTGAATTCGCCTAGAAATTTTGATTCCATTCGTGAAAATTTTTCTATATCCCGAACTGTCCACTTATTACTACTGCGGCCTATTGGGAACTAACAGAGTTCATCATGTTACTCAGATTAGGCTCAACAAATTTTTATAAATCTTGAAAAGTACACATATTACAAGAGCAGGCTACTAGGAACTCACTGAATTCACAAAGAAACAGTGTTTCAGTTCGTTTAAACGTTGCTCTATCTTGAATAACAAGCTTATTACATGAGAATCCTATTGGGAATCTACTCAATTCACCATGATACTTGGATTCCGTTCCTTAAAATGTTGCTCGATATTGAAAAGCAAACTCATACAAGCATGTCCCATTGGGAACTCACTGAATTCGCCTAGAAATTTTGATTCCATTCGTGAAAATTTTTCTACATCCCGAACAGTCCACTTATTACTACTGCGGCCTATTGGGAACTAACCGAATTCACCATGTTACTCAGATTCGGCACACCAAATTTTTATAAATCTTGAAAAGTACACATATTACAAGAGCAGGCTACTAGGAACTAACTGATTTCACAAAGAAACAGTGTTTCAGTTCGTTAAAACGTTGCTCTATCTTGAATAACAAGCTTATTACATGCGAATCCTATTGGGAACCTATTCAATTCACCATGATACTTAGATTCCGTTCCTTAAAATGTTGCTCGATATTGAAAAGCAAACTCATACAAGCATGTCCCATTGGGAACTCACTGAATTCGCCTAGAAATTTTGATTCCATTCGTGAAAATTTTTCTATATCCCGAACAGTCCACTTATTACTACTGCGGCCTATTGGGAACTAACGGAATTCACCATGTTACTCAGATTCGGCTCACTAAATTTGTATAAATCTTGAAAAGTACACATATTACAAGAGCAGGCTACTAGGAACTAACTGAATTCACAAAGAAACAGTGTTTCAGTTCGTTAAACGTTGCTCTATCTTGAATAAAAAGCTTATTACGTGCGAATCCTATTGGGAACCTACTCAATTCACCATGATACTTAGATTCTGTTCCTTAAAATGTTGCTCGATATTGAAAAGCAAACTCATACAAGCATGTCCCATTGGGAACTCACTGACTTCGCTTAGAAATTTTGATTCCATTCGTGAAAATTTTTCTATATCCCGAAAAGTCCACTTATTACTACTGCGGCCTATTGGGAACTAACCGAATTCACCATGTTACTCAGAAACGGCTCACCAAATTTTTATAAATCTTGAAAAGTACACATATTACAAGAGCAGGCTACTAGGAACTAACTGAATTCACAAAGAAACAGTGTTTCAGTTCGTTAAAACGTTGCTCTATCTTGAATAACAAGCTTATTACATGCGAATCCTATTGGGAACCTATTCAATTCACCATGATACTTAGATTCCGTTCCTTAAAATGTTGCTCGATATTAAAAAGCAAACTCATACAAGCATGTCCCATTGGGAACTCACTGAATTCGCCTAGAAATTTTGATTCCATTCGTGAAAATTTTTCTATATCCCGAACAGTCCACTTATTACTACTGCGGCCTATTGGGAACTAACGGAATTCACCATGTTACTCAGATTCGGCTCACTAAATTTGTATAAATCTTGAAAAGTACACATATTACAAGAGCAGGCTACTAGGAACTAACTGAATTCACAAAGAAACAGTGTTTCAGTTCGTTAAAACGTTGCTCTATCTTGAATAACAAGCTTATTACGTGCGAATCCTATTGGGAACCTATTCAATTCACCATGATACTTAGATTCTGTTCCTTAAAATGTTGCTCGATATTGAAAAGCAAACTCATACAAGCATGTCCCATTGGGAACTCACTGACTTCGCCTAGAAATTTTGATTCCATTCGTGAAAATTTTTCTACATCCCGAACAGTCCACTTATTACTACTGCGGCCTATTGGGAACTAACCGAATTCACCATGTTACTCAGATTCGGCTGACCAAATTTTTATAAATCTTGAAAAGTACACATATTACAAGAGCAGGCTACTAGGAACTAACTGAATTCACAAAGAAACAGTGTTTCAGTTCGTTAAAACGTTGCTCTATCTTGAATAACAAGCTTATTACATGCGAATCCTATTGGGAACCTATTCAATTCGCCATGATACTTGGATTCCGTTCCTTAAAATGTTGCTCGATATTGAAAAGCAAACTCATACAAGCATGTCCCATTGGGAACTCACTGAATTCGCCTAGAAATTTTGATTCCAATCGTGAAAATTTTTCTATATCCCGAACAGTCCACTTATTACTACTGCGGCCTATTGGGAACTAACCGAATTCACCATGTTACTCAGATTCGGCTGACCAAATTTTTATAAATCTTTAAAAGTACACAGATTACAAGAGCAGGCTACTAGGAACTAACTGAATTCACAAAGAAACAGTGTTTCAGTTCGTTAAAACGTTGCTCTATCTTGAATAACAAGCTTATTACATGCGAATCCTATTGGGAACCTATTCAATTCACCATGATACTTAGATTCCGTTCCTTAAAATGTTGCTCGATATTGAAAAGCAAACTCATACAAGCATGTCCCATTGGGAACTCACTGAATTCGCCTAGAAATTTTGATTCCATTCGTGAAAATTTTTCTATATCCCGAACAGTCCACTTATTACTACTGCGGCCTATTGGGAACTAACCGAATTCACCATGTTACTCAGATTCGGCTCACCAAATTTTTATAAATCTTGAAAAGTACACATATTACAAGAGCAGGCTACTAGGAACTAACTGAATTCACAAAGAAACAGTGTTTCAGTTCGTGAAAACGTTGCTCTATCTTGAATAACAAGCTTATTACATGCGAATCCTATTGGGAATCTACTCAATTCACCATGATACTCGTATTCCGTTCCTTAAAGTGTTGCTCGATATTGAAAAGCAAACTCATACAAGCATGTCCCATTGGGAACTCACTGAATTCGCCTAGAAATTTTGATTCCATTCGTGAAAATTTTTCTATATCCCGAACTGTCCACTTATTACTACTGCGGCCTATTGGGAACTAACAGAGTTCATCATGTTACTCAGATTAGGCTCAACAAATTTTTATAAATCTTGAAAAGTACACATATTACAAGAGCAGGCTACTAGGAACTCACTGAATTCACAAAGAAACAGTGTTTCAGTTCGTTTAAACGTTGCTCTATCTTGAATAACAAGCTTATTACATGAGAATCCTATTGGGAATCTACTCAATTCACCATGATACTTGGATTCCGTTCCTTAAAATGTTGCTCGATATTGAAAAGCAAACTCATACAAGCATGTCCCATTGGGAACTCACTGAATTCGCCTAGAAATTTTGATTCCATTCGTGAAAATTTTTCTACATCCCGAACAGTCCACTTATTACTACTGCGGCCTATTGGGAACTAACCGAATTCACCATGTTACTCAGATTCGGCACACCAAATTTTTATAAATCTTGAAAAGTACACATATTACAAGAGCAGGCTACTAGGAACTAACTGAATTCACAAAGAAACAGTGTTTCAGTTCGTGAAAACGTTGCTCTATCTTGAATAACAAGCTTATTACATGCGAATCCTATTGGGAATCTACTCAATTCACCATGATACTCGTATTCCGTTCCTTAAAGTGTTGCTCGATATTGAAAAGCAAACTCATACAAGCATGTCCCATTGGGAACTCACTGAATTCGCCTAGAAATTTTGATTCCATTCGTGAAAATTTTTCTATATCCCGAACTGTCCACTTATTACTACTGCGGCCTATTGGGAACTAACAGAGTTCATCATGTTACTCAGATTAGGCTCAACAAATTTTTATAAATCTTGAAAAGTACACATATTACAAGAGCAGGCTACTAGGAACTCACTGAATTCACAAAGAAACAGTGTTTCAGTTCGTTTAAACGTTGCTCTATCTTGAATAACAAGCTTATTACATGAGAATCCTATTGGGAATCTACTCAATTCACCATGATACTTGGATTCCGTTCCTTAAAATGTTGCTCGATATTGAAAAGCAAACTCATACAAGCATGTCCCATTGGGAACTCACTGAATTCGCCTAGAAATTTTGATTCCATTCGTGAAAATTTTTCTACATCCCGAACAGTCCACTTATTACTACTGCGGCCTATTGGGAACTAACCGAATTCACCATGTTACTCAGATTCGGCACACCAAATTTTTATAAATCTTGAAAAGTACACATATTACAAGAGCAGGCTACTAGGAACTAACTGATTTCACAAAGAAACAGTGTTTCAGTTCGTTAAAACGTTGCTCTATCTTGAATAACAAGCTTATTACATGCGAATCCTATTGGGAACCTATTCAATTCACCATGATACTTAGATTCCGTTCCTTAAAATGTTGCTCGATATTGAAAAGCAAACTCATACAAGCATGTCCCATTGGGAACTCACTGAATTCGCCTAGAAATTTTGATTCCATTCGTGAAAATTTTTCTATATCCCGAACAGTCCACTTATTACTACTGCGGCCTATTGGGAACTAACGGAATTCACCATGTTACTCAGATTCGGCTCACTAAATTTGTATAAATCTTGAAAAGTACACATATTACAAGAGCAGGCTACTAGGAACTAACTGAATTCACAAAGAAACAGTGTTTCAGTTCGTTAAACGTTGCTCTATCTTGAATAAAAAGCTTATTACGTGCGAATCCTATTGGGAACCTACTCAATTCACCATGATACTTAGATTCTGTTCCTTAAAATGTTGCTCGATATTGAAAAGCAAACTCATACAAGCATGTCCCATTGGGAACTCACTGACTTCGCTTAGAAATTTTGATTCCATTCGTGAAAATTTTTCTATATCCCGAAAAGTCCACTTATTACTACTGCGGCCTATTGGGAACTAACCGAATTCACCATGTTACTCAGAAACGGCTCACCAAATTTTTATAAATCTTGAAAAGTACACATATTACAAGAGCAGGCTACTAGGAACTAACTGAATTCACAAAGAAACAGTGTTTCAGTTCGTTAAAACGTTGCTCTATCTTGAATAACAAGCTTATTACATGCGAATCCTATTGGGAACCTATTCAATTCACCATGATACTTAGATTCCGTTCCTTAAAATGTTGCTCGATATTGAAAAGCAAACTCATACAAGCATGTCCCATTGGGAACTCACTGAATTCGCCTAGAAATTTTGATTCCATTCGTGAAAATTTTTCTATATCCCGAACAGTCCACTTATTACTACTGCGGCCTATTGGGAACTAACGGAATTCACCATGTTACTCAGATTCGGCTCACTAAATTTGTATAAATCTTGAAAAGTACACATATTACAAGAGCAGGCTACTAGGAACTAACTGAATTCACAAAGAAACAGTGTTTCAGTTCGTTAAAACGTTGCTCTATCTTGAATAACAAGCTTATTACGTGCGAATCCTATTGGGAACCTATTCAATTCACCATGATACTTAGATTCTGTTCCTTAAAATGTTGCTCGATATTGAAAAGCAAACTCATACAAGCATGTCCCATTGGGAACTCACTGACTTCGCCTAGAAATTTTGATTCCATTCGTGAAAATTTTTCTACATCCCGAACAGTCCACTTATTACTACTGCGGCCTATTGGGAACTAACCGAATTCACCATGTTACTCAGATTCGGCTGACCAAATTTTTATAAATCTTGAAAAGTACACATAGTACAAGAGCAGGCTACTAGGAACTAACTGAATTCACAAAGAAACAGTGTTTCAGTTCGTTAAAACGTTGCTCTATCTTGAATAACAAGCTTATTACATGCGAATCCTATTGGGAACCTATTCAATTCGCCATGATACTTGGATTCCGTTCCTTAAAATGTTGCTCGATATTGAAAAGCAAACTCATACAAGCATGTCCCATTGGGAACTCACTGAATTCGCCTAGAAATTTTGATTCCAATCGTGAAAATTTTTCTATATCCCGAACAGTCCACTTATTACTACTGCGGCCTATTGGGAACTAACCGAATTCACCATGTTACTCAGATTCGGCTGACCAAATTTTTATAAATCTTTAAAAGTACACAGATTACAAGAGCAGGCTACTAGGAAAAAACTGAATTCACAAAGAAACAGTGTTTCAGTTCGTTAAAACGTTGCTCTATCTTGAATAACAAGCTTATTACATGCGAATCCTATTGGGAACCTATTCAATTCACCATGATACTTAGATTCCGTTCCTTAAAATGTTGCTCGATATTGAAAAGCAAACTCATACAAGCATGTCCCATTGGGAACTCACTGAATTCGCCTAGAAATTTTGATTCCATTCGTGAAAATTTTTCTATATCCTGAACAGTCCACTTATTACTACTGCGGCCTATTGGGAACTAACGGAATTCACTATGTTACTCTGATTCGGCTCACTAAATTTGTATAAATCTTGAAAAGTACATATATTACAAGAGCAGGCTACTAGGAACTAACTGAATTCACAAAGAAACAGTGTTTCAGTTCGTTAAAACGTTGCTCTATCTTGAATAACAAGCTTATTACATGCGAATCCTATTGGGAACCTACTCAATTCGCCATGATACTTGGATTCCGTTCCTTAAAATGTTGCTCGATATTGAAAAGCAAACTCATACAAGCATGTCCCATTGGGAACTCACTGAATTCGCCTAGAAATTTTGATTCCAATCGTGAAAATTTTTCTATATCCCGAACAGTCCACTTATTACTACTGCGGCCTATTGGGAACTAACCGAATTCACCATGTTACTCAGATTCGGATGACCAAATTTTTATAAATCTTTAAAACTACACAGATTACAAGAGCAGGCTACTAGGAACTAACTGAATTCACAAAGAAACAGTGTTTCAGTTCGTTAAAACGTTGCTCTATCTTGAATAACAAGCTTATTACATGCGAATCCTATTGGGAACCTATTCAATTCACCATGATACTTAGATTCCGTTCCTTAAAATGTTGCTCGATATTGAAAAGCAAACTCATACAAGCATGTCCCATTGGGAACTCACTGAATTCGCCTAGAAATTTTGATTCCATTCGTGAAAATTTTTCTTAATCCCGAACAGTCCACTTATTACTACTGCGGCCTATTGGGAACTAACCGAATTCACCATGTTACGCTATTTCGGCTCACTAAATTTGTATAAATCTTGAAAAGTACACATATTACAAGAGCAGGCTACTAGGAACTAACTGAATTCACAAAGAAACAGTGTTTCAGTTCGTTAAAACGTTGCTCTATCTTGAATAACAAGCTTATTACATGAGAATCCTATTGGGAACCTACTCAATTCGCCATGATACTTGATTCCGTTCCTTAAAATGTTGCTCGATATTGAAAAGCAAACTCATACAAGCATGTCCCATTGGGAACTCACTGAATTCGCCTTGAAATTTTGATTCCAATCGTGAAAATTTTTCTATATCCCGAACAGTCCACTTATTACTACTGCGGCCTATTGGGAACTAACCGAATTCACCATGTTACTCAGATTCGGCTGACCAAATTTTTATAAATCTTTAAAAGTACACAGATTACAAGAGCAGGCTACTAGGAACTAACTGAATTCACAAAGAAACAGTGTTTCAGTTCGTTTAAACGTTGCTCTATTTTGAATAACAAGCTTATTACATGCGAATCCTATTGGGAATCTACTCAATTCACCATGATACTTGGATTCCGTTCCTTAAAATGTTGCTCGATATTGAAAAGCAAACTCATACAAGCATGTCCCATTGGGAACTCACTGAATTCGCCTAGAAATTTTGATTCCATTCGTGAAAATTTTTCTACTTCCCGAACAGTCCACTTATTACTACTGCGGCCTATTGGGAACTAACCGAATTCACCATGTTACTCAGATTCGGCACACCAAATTTTTATAAATCTTGAAAAGTACACATATTACAAGAGCAGGATACTAGGAACTAACTGATTTCACAAAGAAACAGTGTTTCAGTTCGTTAAAACGTTGCTCTATCTTGAATAACAAGCTTATTACATGCGAATCCTATTGGGAACCTACTCAATTCGCCATGATACTTGGATTCCGTTCCTTAAAATGTTGCTCGATATTGAAAAGCAAACTCATACCAGCATGTCCCATTGGGAATTCACTGAATTCGCCTAGAAATTTTGATTCCAATCGTGAAAATTTTTCTATATCCCGAAAAGTCCACTTATTACTACTGCGGCCTATTGGGAACTAACCGAATTCACCATGTTACTCAGAAACGGCTCACCAAATTTTTATAAATCTTGAAAAGTACACATATTACAAGAGCAGGCTACTAGGAACTAACTGAATTCACAAAGAAACAGTGTTTCAGTTCGTTAAAACGTTGCTCTATCTTGAATAACAAGCTTATTACATGCGAATCCTATTGGGAACCTATTCAATTCACCATGATACTTAGATTCCGTTCCTTAAAATGTTGCTCGATATTGAAAAGCAAACTCATACAAGCATGTCCCATTGGGAACTCACTGAATTCGCCTAGAAATTTTGATTCCATTCGTGAAAATTTTTCTATATCCCGAACAGTCCACTTATTACTACTGCGGTCTATTGGGAACTAACGGAATTCACCATGTTACTCAGATTCGGCTCACTAAATTTGTATAAATCTTGAAAAGTACACATATTACAAGAGCAGGCTACTAGGAACTAACTGAATTCACAAAGAAACAGTGTTTCAGTTCGTTAAAACGTTGCTCTATCTTGAATAACAAGCTTATTACGTGCGAATCCTATTGGGAACCTATTCAATTCACCATGATACTTAGATTCTGTTCCTTAAAATGTTGCTCGATATTGAAAAGCAAACTCATACAAGCATGTCCCATTGGGAACTCACTGACTTCGCCTAGAAATTTTGATTCCATTCGTGAAAATTTTTCTACATCCCGAACAGTCCACTTATTACTACTGCGGCCTATTGGGAACTAACCGAATTCACCATGTTACTCAGATTCGGCTGACCAAATTTTTATAAATCTTGAAAAGTACACATATTACAAGAGCAGGCTACTAGGAACTAACTGAATTCACAAAGAAACAGTGTTTCAGTTCGTTAAAACGTTGCTCTATCTTGAATAACAAGCTTATTACATGCGAATCCTATTGGGAACCTATTCAATTCGTCATGATACTTGGATTCCGTTCCTTAAAATGTTGCTCGATATTGAAAAGCAAACTCATACAAGCATGTCCCATTGGGAACTCACTGAATTCGCCTAGAAATTTTGATTCCAATCGTGAAAATTTTTCTATATCCCGAACAGTCCACTTATTACTACTGCGGCCTATTGGGAACTAACCGAATTCACCATGTTACTCAGATTCGGCTGACCAAATTTTTATAAATCTTTAAAAGTACACAGATTACAAGAGCAGGCTACTAGGAACTAACTGAATTCACAAAGAAACAGTGTTTCAGTTCGTTAAAACGTTGCTCTATCTTGAATAACAAGCTTATTACATGCGAATCCTATTGGGAACCTATTCAATTCACCATGATACTTAGATTCCGTTCCTTAAAATGTTGCTCGATATTGAAAAGCAAACTCATACAAGCATGTCCCATTGGGAACTCACTGAATTCGCCTAGAAATTTTGATTCCATTCGTGAAAATTTTTCTATATCCCGAACAGTCCACTTATTACTACTGCGGCCTATTGGGAACTAACGGAATTCACTATGTTACTCTGATTCGGCTCACTAAATTTGTATAAATCTTGAAAAGTACATATATTACAAGAGCAGGCTACTAGGAACTAACTGAATTCACAAAGAAACAGTGTTTCAGTTCGTTAAAACGTTGCTCTATCTTGAATAACAAGCTTATTACATGCGAATCCTATTGGGAACCTACTCAATTCGCCATGATACTTGGATTCCGTTCCTTAAAATGTTGCTCGATATTGAAAAGCAAACTCATACAAGCATGTCCCATTGGGAACTCACTGAATTCGCCTAGAAATTTTGATTCCAATCGTGAAAATTTTTCTATATCCCGAACAGTCCACTTATTACTACTGCGGCCTATTGGGAACTAACCGAATTCACCATGTTACTCAGATTCGGATGACCAAATTTTTATAAATCTTTAAAACTACACAGATTACAAGAGCAGGCTACTAGGAACTAACTGAATTCACAAAGAAACAGTGTTTCAGTTCGTTAAAACGTTGCTCTATCTTGAATAACAAGCTTATTACATGCGAATCCTATTGGGAACCTATTCAATTCACCATGATACTTAGATTCCGTTCCTTAAAATGTTGCTCGATATTGAAAAGCAAACTCATACAAGCATGTCCCATTGGGAACTCACTGAATTCGCCTAGAAATTTTGATTCCATTCGTGAAAATTTTTCTTAATCCCGAACAGTCCACTTATTACTACTGCGGCCTATTGGGAACTAACGGAATTCACCATGTTACGCTGATTCGGCTCACTAAATTTGTATAAATCTTGAAAAGTACACATATTACAAGAGCAGGCTACTAGGAACTAACTGAATTCACAAAGAAACAGTGTTTCAGTTCGTTAAAACGTTGCTCTATCTTGAATAACAAGCTTATTACATGAGAATCCTATTGGGAACCTACTCAATTCGCCATGATACTTGATTCCGTTCCTTAAAATGTTGCTCGATATTGAAAAGCAAACTCATACAAGCATGTCCCATTGGGAACTCACTGAATTCGCCTTGAAATTTTGATTCCAATCGTGAAAATTTTTCTATATCCCGAACAGTCCACTTATTACTACTGCGGCCTATTGGGAACTAACCGAATTCACCATGTTACTCAGATTCGTCTGACCAAATTTTTATAAATCTTTAAAAGTACACAGATTACAAGAGCAGGCTACTAGGAACTAACTGAATTCACAAAGAAACAGTGTTTCAGTTCGTTTAAACGTTGCTCTATTTTGAATAACAAGCTTATTACATGCGAATCCTATTGGGAATCTACTCAATTCACCATGATACTTGGATTCCGTTCCTTAAAATGTTGCTCGATATTGAAAAGCAAACTCATACTAGCATGTCCCATTGGGAACTCACTGAATTCGCCTAGAAATTTTGATTCCATTCGTGAAAATTTTTCTACTTCCCGAACAGTCCACTTATTACTACTGCGGCCTATTGGGAACTAACCGAATTCACCATGTTACTCAGATTCGGCACACCAAATTTTTATAAATCTTGAAAAGTACACATATTACAAGAGCAGGCTACTAGGAACTAACTGATTTCACAAAGAAACAGTGTTTCAGTTCATTAAAACGTTGCTCTATCTTGAATAACAAGCTTATTACATGCGAATCCTATTGGGAACCTACTCAATTCGCCATGATACTTGGATTCCGTTCCTTAAAATGTTGCTCGATATTGAAAAGCAAACTCATACCAGCATGTCCCATTGGGAATTCACTGAATTCGCCTAGAAATTTTGATTCCAATCGTGAAAATTTTTCTATATCCCGAACAGTCCACTTATTACTACTGCGGCCTATTGGGAACTAACCGAATTCACCATGTTACTCAGATTCGGCTGACCAAATTTTTATAAATCTTTAAAAGTACACAGATTACAAGAGCAGGCTACTAGGAACTAACTGAATTCACAAAGAAACAGTGTTTCAGTTCGTTAAAACGTTGCTCTATCTTGAATAACAAGCTTATTACATGCGTATCCTATTGGGAACCTATTCAATTCACCATGATACTTAGATTCCGTTCCTTAAAATGTTGCTCGATATTGAAAAGCAAACTCATACAAGCATGTCCCATTGGGAACTCACTGAATTCGCCTAGAAATTTTGATTCCATTCGTGAAAATTTTTCTATATCCCGAACAGTCCACTTATTACTACTGCGGCCTATTGGGAACTAACGGAATTCACCATGTTACTCTGATTCGGCTCACTAAATTTGTATAAATCTTGAAAAGTACACATATTACAAGAGCAGGCTACTAGGAACTAACTGAATTCACAAAGAAACAGTGTTTCAGTTCGTTAAAACGTTGCTCTATCTTGAATAACAAGCTTATTACATGCGAATCCTATTGGGAACCTACTCAATTCGCCATGATACTTGGATTCCGTTCCTTAAAATGTTGCTCGATATTGAAAAGCAAACTCATACAAGCATGTCCCATTGGGAACTCACTGAATTCGCCTAGAAATTTTGATTCCAATCGTGAAAATTTTTCTATATCCCGAACAGTCCACTTATTACTACTGCGGCCTATTGGGAACTAACCGAATTCACCATGTTACTCAGATTCGGATGACCAAATTTTTATAAATCTTTAAAACTACACAGATTACAAGAGCAGGCTACTAGGAACTAACTGAATTCACAAAGAAACAGTGTTTCAGTTCGTTAAAACGTTGCTCTATCTTGAATAACAAGCTTATTACATGCGAATCCTATTGGGAACCTATTCAATTCACCATGATACTTAGATTCCGTTCCTTAAAATGTTGCTCGATATTGAAAAGCAAACTCATACAAGCATGTCCCATTGGGAACTCACTGAATTCGCCTAGAAATTTTGATTCCATTCGTGAAAATTTTTCTTAATCCCGAACAGTCCACTTATTACTACTGCGGCCTATTGGGAACTAACGGAATTCACCATGTTACGCTGATTCGGCTCACTAAATTTGTATAAATCTTGAAAAGTACACATATTACAAGAGCAGGCTACTAGGAACTAACTGAATTCACAAAGAAACAGTGTTTCAGTTCGTTAAAACGTTGCTCTATCTTGAATAACAAGCTTATTACATGAGAATCCTATTGGGAACCTACTCAATTCGCCATGATACTTGATTCCGTTCCTTAAAATGTTGCTCGATATTGAAAAGCAAACTCATACAAGCATGTCCCATTGGGAACTCACTGAATTCGCCTTGAAATTTTGATTCCAATCGTGAAAATTTTTCTATATCCCGAACAGTCCACTTATTACTACTGCGGCCTATTGGGAACTAACCGAATTCACCATGTTACTCAGATTCGTCTGACCAAATTTTTATAAATCTTTAAAAGTACACAGATTACAAGAGCAGGCTACTAGGAACTAACTGAATTCACAAAGAAACAGTGTTTCAGTTCGTTTAAACGTTGCTCTATTTTGAATAACAAGCTTATTACATGCGAATCCTATTGGGAATCTACTCAATTCACCATGATACTTGGATTCCGTTCCTTAAAATGTTGCTCGATATTGAAAAGCAAACTCATACTAGCATGTCCCATTGGGAACTCACTGAATTCGCCTAGAAATTTTGATTCCATTCGTGAAAATTTTTCTACTTCCCGAACAGTCCACTTATTACCACTGCGGCCTATTGGGAACTAACCGAATTCACCATGTTACTCAGATTCGGCACACCAAATTTTTATAAATCTTGAAAAGTACACATATTACAAGAGCAGGCTACTAGGAACTAACTGATTTCACAAAGAAACAGTGTTTCAGTTCATTAAAACGTTGCTCTATCTTGAATAACAAGCTTATTACATGCGAATCCTATTGGGAACCTACTCAATTCGCCATGATACTTGGATTCCGTTCCTTAAAATGTTGCTCGATATTGAAAAGCAAACTCATACCAGCATGTCCCATTGGGAATTCACTGAATTCGCCTAGAAATTTTGATTCCAATCGTGAAAATTTTTCTATATCCCGAACAGTCCACTTATTACTACTGCGGCCTATTGGGAACTAACCGAATTCACCATGTTACTCAGATTCGGCTGACCAAATTTTTATAAATCTTTAAAAGTACACAGATTACAAGAGCAGGCTACTAGGAACTAACTGAATTCACAAAGAAACAGTGTTTCAGTTCGTTAAAACGTTGCTCTATCTTGAATAACAAGCTTATTACATGCGTATCCTATTGGGAACCTATTCAATTCACCATGATACTTAGATTCCGTTCCTTAAAATGTTGCTCGATATTGAAAAGCAAACTCATACAAGCATGTCCCATTGGGAACTCACTGAATTCGCCTAGAAATTTTGATTCCAATCGTGAAAATTTTTCTATATCCCGAACAGTCCACTTATTACTACTGCGGCCTATTGGGAACTAACCGAATTCACCATGTTACTCAGATTCGGATGACCAAATTTTTATAAATCTTTAAAACTACACAGATTACAAGAGCAGGCTACTAGGAACTAACTGAATTCACAAAGAAACAGTGTTTCAGTTCGTTAAAACGTTGCTCTATCTTGAATAACAAGCTTATTACATGCGAATCCTATTGGGAACCTATTCAATTCACCATGATACTTAGATTCCGTTCCTTAAAATGTTGCTCGATATTGAAAAGCAAACTCATACAAGCATGTCCCATTGGGAACTCACTGAATTCGCCTAGAAATTTTGATTCCATTCGTGAAAATTTTTCTTAATCCCGAACAGTCCACTTATTACTACTGCGGCCTATTGGGAACTAACGGAATTCACCATGTTACGCTGATTCGGCTCACTAAATTTGTATAAATCTTGAAAAGTACACATATTACAAGAGCAGGCTACTAGGAACTAACTGAATTCACAAAGAAACAGTGTTTCAGTTCGTTAAAACGTTGCTCTATCTTGAATAACAAGCTTATTACATGAGAATCCTATTGGGAACCTACTCAATTCGCCATGATACTTGATTCCGTTCCTTAAAATGTTGCTCGATATTGAAAAGCAAACTCATACAAGCATGTCCCATTGGGAACTCACTGAATTCGCCTTGAAATTTTGATTCCAATCGTGAAAATTTTTCTATATCCCGAACAGTCCACTTATTACTACTGCGGCCTATTGGGAACTAACCGAATTCACCATGTTACTCAGATTCGTCTGACCAAATTTTTATAAATCTTTAAAAGTACACAGATTACAAGAGCAGGCTACTAGGAACTAACTGAATTCACAAAGAAACAGTGTTTCAGTTCGTTTAAACGTTGCTCTATTTTGAATAACAAGCTTATTACATGCGAATCCTATTGGGAATCTACTCAATTCACCATGATACTTGGATTCCGTTCCTTAAAATGTTGCTCGATATTGAAAAGCAAACTCATACTAGCATGTCCCATTGGGAACTCACTGAATTCGCCTAGAAATTTTGATTCCATTCGTGAAAATTTTTCTACTTCCCGAACAGTCCACTTATTACCACTGCGGCCTATTGGGAACTAACCGAATTCACCATGTTACTCAGATTCGGCACACCAAATTTTTATAAATCTTGAAAAGTACACATATTACAAGAGCAGGCTACTAGGAACTAACTGATTTCACAAAGAAACAGTGTTTCAGTTCATTAAAACGTTGCTCTATCTTGAATAACAAGCTTATTACATGCGAATCCTATTGGGAACCTACTCAATTCGCCATGATACTTGGATTCCGTTCCTTAAAATGTTGCTCGATATTGAAAAGCAAACTCATACCAGCATGTCCCATTGGGAATTCACTGAATTCGCCTAGAAATTTTGATTCCAATCGTGAAAATTTTTCTATATCCCGAACAGTCCACTTATTACTACTGCGGCCTATTGGGAACTAACCGAATTCACCATGTTACTCAGATTCGGCTGACCAAATTTTTATAAATCTTTAAAAGTACACAGATTACAAGAGCAGGCTACTAGGAACTAACTGAATTCACAAAGAAACAGTGTTTCAGTTCGTTAAAACGTTGCTCTATCTTGAATAACAAGCTTATTACATGCGTATCCTATTGGGAACCTATTCAATTCACCATGATACTTAGATTCCGTTCCTTAAAATGTTGCTCGATATTGAAAAGCAAACTCATACAAGCATGTCCCATTGGGAACTCACTGAATTCGCCTAGAAATTTTGATTCCATTCGTGAAAATTTTTCTATATCCCGAACAGTCCACTTATTACTACTGCGGCCTATTGGGAACTAACGGAATTCACCATGTTACTCTGATTCGGCTCACTAAATTTGTATAAATCTTGAAAAGTACACATATTACAAGAGCAGGCTACTAGGAACTAACTGAATTCACAAAGAAACAGTGTTTCAGTTCGTTAAAACGTTGCTCTATCTTGAATAACAAGCTTATTACATGCGAATCCTATTGGGAACCTACTCAATTCGCCATGATACTTGGATTCCGTTCCTTAAAATGTTGCTCGATATTGAAAAGCAAACTCATACAAGCATGTCCCATTGGGAACTCACTGAATTCGCCTTGAAATTTTGATTCCATTCGTGAAAATTTTTCTACATCCCGAACAGTCCATTTATTACTACTGCGGCCTATTGGGAACTAACCGAATTCACCATGTTACTCAGATTCGGCTGACCAAATTTTTATAAATCTTTAAAAGTACACATATTACAAGAGCAGGCTACTAGGAACTAACTGAATTCACAAAGAAACAGTGTTTCAGTTCGTTTAAACGTTGCTCTATCTTGAATAACAAGCTTATTACATGCGAATCCTATTGGGAATCTACTCAATTCACCATGATACTTGGATTCCGTTCCTTAAAATGTTGCTCGATATTGAAAAGCAAACTCATACAAGCATGTCCCATTGGGAACTCACTGAATTAGCCTAGAAATTTTGATTCCATTCGTGAAAATTTTTCTATATCCCGAACAGTCCACTTATTATTACTGCGGCCTATTGGGAACTAACCGAATTCACCATGTTACTCAGATTCGGCTGACCAAATTTTTATAAATCTTTAAACGTACACATATTACAAGAGCAGGCTACTAGGAACTAACTGAATTCACAAAGAAACAGTGTTTCAGTTCGTTAAAACGTTGCTCTATCTTGAATAACAAGCTTATTACATGCGAATCCTATTGGGAACCTATTCAATTCACCATGATACTTAGATTCCGTTCCTTAAAATGTTGCTCGATATTGAAAAGCAAACTCATACAAGCATGTCCCATTGGGAACTCACTGAATTCGCCTAGAAATTTTGATTCCATTCGTGAAAATTTTTCTATATCCCGAACAGTCCACTTATTACTACTGCGGCCTATTGGGAATTAACCGAATTCACCATGTTACTCAGATTCGGCTCACCAAATTTGTATAAATCTTGAAAAGTACACATATTACAAGAGCAGGCTACTAGGAACTAACTGAATTCACAAAGAAACAGTGTTTCAGTTCGTTAAAACGTTGCTCTATCTTGAATAACAAGCTTATTACATGCGAATCCTATTGGGAACCTACTCAATTCGCAATGATACTTGGATTCCGTTCCTTAAAATGTTGCTCGATATTGAAAAGCAAACTCATACAAGCATGACCCATTGGGAACTCACTGAATACACCTAGAAGTTTTGATTCTTTCTTGAATTTTTTTCTATATCCCGAACAGTCCACTTATTACTACTGCGGCCTACTGGGAACTAACCGAATTCACCATGTTACTCAGATTCGGCTCACCAAATTTTTATAAATCTTTAAAAGTACACGTATGACAAGAGCAGGCTACTAGGAACTAACTGAATTCACAAAGAAACAGTGTTTCAGTTCGTTTAAACGTTGCTCTATCTTGAATAACAAGCTTATTACATGAGAATCCTATTGGGAATCTACTCAATTCACCATGATACTTGGATTCCGTTCCTTAAAATGTTGCTCGATATTGAAAAGCAAACTCATACAAGCATGTCCCATTGGGAACTCACTGACTGCGCCTAGAAATTTTGATTCCATTCGTGAAAATTTTTCTATATCCCGAAAAGTCCACTTATAATACTGCGGCCTATTGGGAACTAACCGAATTTACCATGTTACTCAGAAACGGCTCACCAAATTTTTATAAATCTTGAAAAGTACACATATTACAAGAGCAGGCTACTAGGAACTAACTGAATTCACAAAGAAACAGTGTTTCAGTTCGTTTAAACGTAGCTCTATCTTGAATAACAAGCTTATTGCATGCGAATCCTATTGGGAATCTACTCAATTCACCATGATACTTGGATTCCGTTCCTTAAAATGTTGCTCGATATTGAAAGGCAAACTCATACAAGCATGTCCCATTGGGAACTCACTGAATTCGCCTACAAATTTTGATTCGAATCGTGAAAATTTTTCTATATCCCGAACAGTCCACTTATTACTATTGCGGCCTATTGGGAACTAACCGAATTCACCATGTTACTCAGATTCGGCTGACCAAATTTGTATAAATCTTGAAAAGTACACAGATTACAAGAGCAGGCTACTAGAAACTAACTGAATTCACAAAGAAACAGTGTTTCAGTTCGTTAAAACGTTGCTCTATCTTGAATAACAAGCTTATTACATGCGAATCCTATTGGGAACCTACTCAATTCGCCATGATACTTGGATTCCGTTCCTTAAAATGTTGCTCGGTATTGAAAAGCAAACTCATACAAGCATGTCCCATTGGGAACTCACTGAATTCGCCTACAAATTTTGATTCCATTCGTGAAAATTTTTCTATATCCCAAACAGTCCACTTATTACTACTGCGGCCTATTGGGAACTAACCGAATTCACCATGTTACTCAGATTCGGCTGAACAATTTTTTATAAATCTTTAAACGTACACATATTACAAGAGCAGGCTACTAGGAATTAACTGAATTCACAAAGAAACAGTGTTTCAGTTCGTTTAAACGTTGCTCTATCTTGAATAACAAGCTTATTACATGCGAATCCTATTGGGAACCTACTCAATTCGCCATGATACTTGGATTCCGTTCCTTAAAATGTTGCTCGATATTGAAAAGCAAACTCATACAAGCATGTCCCATTGGGAACTCACTGAATTCGCCTAGAAATTTTGATTCCATTCGTGAAAATTTTTCTATATCCCGAACAGTCCACTTATTACTACTGCGGCCTATTGGGAACTAACGGAATTCACCATGTTACTCTGATTCGGCTCACTAAATTTGTATAAATCTTGAAAAGTACACATATTACAAGAGCAGGCTACTAGGAACTAACTGAATTCACAAAGAAACAGTGTTTCAGTTCGTTAAAACGTTGCTCTATCTTGAATAACAAGCTTATTACATGCGAATCCTATTGGGAACCTACTCAATTCGCCATGATACTTGGATTCCGTTCCTTAAAATGTTGCTCGATATTGAAAAGCAAACTCATACAAGCATGTCCCATTGGGAACTCACTGAATTCGCCTTGAAATTTTGATTCCATTCGTGAAAATTTTTCTACATCCCGAACAGTCCATTTATTACTACTGCGGCCTATTGGGAACTAACCGAATTCACCATGTTACTCAGATTCGGCTGACCAAATTTTTATAAATCTTTAAAAGTACACATATTACAAGAGCAGGCTACTAGGAACTAACTGAATTCACAAAGAAACAGTGTTTCAGTTCGTTTAAACGTTGCTCTATCTTGAATAACAAGCTTATTACATGCGAATCCTATTGGGAATCTACTCAATTCACCATGATACTTGGATTCCGTTCCTTAAAATGTTGCTCGATATTGAAAAGCAAACTCATACAAGCATGTCCCATTGGGAACTCACTGAATTAGCCTAGAAATTTTGATTCCATTCGTGAAAATTTTTCTATATCCCGAACAGTCCACTTATTATTACTGCGGCCTATTGGGAACTAACCGAATTCACCATGTTACTCAGATTCGGCTGACCAAATTTTTATAAATCTTTAAACGTACACATATTACAAGAGCAGGCTACTAGGAACTAACTGAATTCACAAAGAAACAGTGTTTCAGTTCGTTAAAACGTTGCTCTATCTTGAATAACAAGCTTATTACATGCGAATCCTATTGGGAACCTATTCAATTCACCATGATACTTAGATTCCGTTCCTTAAAATGTTGCTCGATATTGAAAAGCAAACTCATACAAGCATGTCCCATTGGGAACTCACTGAATTCGCCTAGAAATTTTGATTCCATTCGTGAAAATTTTTCTATATCCCGAACAGTCCACTTATTACTACTGCGGCCTATTGGGAATTAACCGAATTCACCATGTTACTCAGATTCGGCTCACCAAATTTGTATAAATCTTGAAAAGTACACATATTACAAGAGCAGGCTACTAGGAACTAACTGAATTCACAAAGAAACAGTGTTTCAGTTCGTTAAAACGTTGCTCTATCTTGAATAACAAGCTTATTACATGCGAATCCTATTGGGAACCTACTCAATTCGCAATGATACTTGGATTCCGTTCCTTAAAATGTTGCTCGATATTGAAAAGCAAACTCATACAAGCATGACCCATTGGGAACTCACTGAATACACCTAGAAGTTTTGATTCTTTCTTGAATTTTTTTCTATATCCCGAACAGTCCACTTATTACTACTGCGGCCTATTGGGAACTAACCGAATTCACCATGTTACTCAGATTCGGCTCACCAAATTTTTATAAATCTTTAAAAGTACACGTATGACAAGAGCAGGCTACTAGGAACTAACTGAATTCACAAAGAAACAGTGTTTCAGTTCGTTTAAACGTTGCTCTATCTTGAATAACAAGCTTATTACATGAGAATCCTATTGGGAATCTACTCAATTCACCATGATACTTGGATTCCGTTCCTTAAAATGTTGCTCGATATTGAAAAGCAAACTCATACAAGCATGTCCCATTGGGAACTCACTGACTGCGCCTAGAAATTTTGATTCCATTCGTGAAAATTTTTCTATATCCCGAAAAGTCCACTTATAATACTGCGGCCTATTGGGAACTAACCGAATTTACCATGTTACTCAGAAACGGCTCACCAAATTTTTATAAATCTTGAAAAGTACACATATTACAAGAGCAGGCTACTAGGAACTAACTGAATTCACAAAGAAACAGTGTTTCAGTTCGTTAAAACGTTGCTCTATCTTGAATAACAAGCTTATTGCATGCGAATCCTATTGGGAATCTACTCAATTCACCATGATACTTGGATTCCGTTCCTTAAAATGTTGCTCGATATTGAAAGGCAAACTCATACAAGCATGTCCCATTGGGAACTCACTGAATTCGCCTACAAATTTTGATTCGAATCGTGAAAATTTTTCTATATCCCGAACAGTCCACTTATTACTACTGCGGCCTATTGGGAACTAACCGAATTCACCATGTTACTCAGATTCGGCTGACCAAATTTGTATAAATCTTGAAAAGTACACAGATTACAAGAGCAGGCTACTAGAAACTAACTGAATTCACAAAGAAACAGTGTTTCAGTTCGTTAAAACGTTGCTCTATCTTGAATAACAAGCTTATTACATGCGAATCCTATTGGGAACCTACTCAATTCGCCATGATACTTGGATTCCGTTCCTTAAAATGTTGCTCGGTATTGAAAAGCAAACTCATACAAGCATGTCCCATTGGGAACTCACTGAATTCGCCTACAAATTTTGATTCCATTCGTGAAAATTTTTCTATATCCCGAACAGTCCACTTATTACTACTGCGGCCTACTGGGAACTAACCGAATTCACCATGTTACTCAGATTCGGCTGACCAAATTTTTATAAATCTTTAAAAGTACACATATTACAAGAGCAGGCTACCAGGAACTAACTGAATTCACAAAGAAACAGTGTTTCAGTTCGTTAAAACGTTGCTCTATCTTGAATAACAAGCTTATTACATGCGAATCCTATTGGGAACCTATTCAATTCACCATAATACTTAGATTCCTTTCCTTAAAATGTTGCTCGATATTGAAGAGGAAACTCATACAAGCATGTCCCATTGGGAACTCACTGAATTCGCCTACAAATTTTGATTCCATTCGTGAAAATTTTTCTATATTCCGAACAGTCCACTTATTACAACTGCGGCCTATTGGGAACTAACCGAATTCACCAAGTTACTCAGATTCGGCTCACCAAATTTGTATAAATCTAGAAAAGTGCACATATTACAAGAGCAGGCTACTAGGAACTAACTGAATTCACAAAGAAACAGTGTTTCAGTTCGTTAAAACGTTGCTCTATCTTGAATAACAAGCTTATTACATGCGAATCCTATTGGGAACCTACCCAATTCGCCATGATACTTGGATTCCGTTCCTTAAAATGTTGCTCGGTATTGAAAAGCAAACTCATACAAGCATGTCCCATTGGGAACTCACTGAATTCGCCTACAAATTTTGATTCCATTCGTGAAAATTTTTCTATATCCCAAACAGTCCACTTATTACTACTGCGGCCTATTGGGAACTAACCGAATTCACCATGTTACTCAGATTCGGCTGAACAATTTTTTATAAATCTTTAAACGTACACATATTACAAGAGCAGGCTACTAGGAACTAACTGAATTCACAAAGAAACAGTGTTTCAGTTCGTTTAAACGTTGCTCTATCTTGAATAACAAGCTTATTACATGCGAATCCTATTGGGAACCTACTCAATTCGCCATGATACTTGGATTCCGTTCCTTAAAATGTTGCTCGATATTGAAAAGCAAACTCATACAAGCATGTCCCATTGGGAACTCACTGAATTCGCCTAGAAATTTTGATTCCATTCGTGAAAATTTTTCTATATCCCGAACAGTCCACTTATTACTACTGCGGCCTATTGGGAACTAACGGAATTCACCATGTTACTCTGATTCGGCTCACTAAATTTGTATAAATCTTGAAAAGTACACATATTACAAGAGCAGGCTACTAGGAACTAACTGAATTCACAAAGAAACAGTGTTTCAGTTCGTTAAAACGTTGCTCTATCTTGAATAACAAGCTTATTACATGCGAATCCTATTGGGAACCTACTCAATTCGCCATGATACTTGGATTCCGTTCCTTAAAATGTTGCTCGATATTGAAAAGCAAACTCATACAAGCATGTCCCATTGGGAACTCACTGAATTCGCCTTGAAATTTTGATTCCATTCGTGAAAATTTTTCTACATCCCGAACAGTCCATTTATTACTACTGCGGCCTATTGGGAACTAACCGAATTCACCATGTTACTCAGATTCGGCTGACCAAATTTTTATAAATCTTTAAAAGTACACATATTACAAGAGCAGGCTACTAGGAACTAACTCAATTCACAAAGAAACAGTGTTTCAGTTCGTTAAAACGTTGCTCTATCTTGAATAACAAGCTTATTACATGCGAATCCTATTGGGAACCTATTCAATTCACCATGATACTTAGATTCCGTTCCTTAAAATGTTGCTCGATATTGAAAAGCAAACTCATACAAGCATGTCCCATTGGGAACTCACTGAATTCGCCTACAAATTTTGATTCCATTCGTGAAAATTTTTCTATATCCCGAACAGTCCGCTTATTACTACTGCGTCCTATTGGGAACTAACCGAATTCACCATGTTACTCAGATTCGGCTGACCAAATTTTTATAAATCTTGAAAAGTACACATATTACAAGAGCAGGCTACTAGGAACTAACTGAATTCACAAAGAAACAGTGTTTCAGTTCGTTAAAACGTTGCTCTATCTTGAATAACAAGCTTATTACATGCGAATCCTATTGGGAACCTATTCAATTCACCATGATACTTAGTTTCCGTTCCTTAAAATGTTGCTCGATATTGAAGAGGAAACTCATACAAGCATGTCCCATTGGGAACTCACTGAATTCGCCTACAAATTTTGATTCCAATCGTGAAAATTTTTCTATATCCCGAACAGTCCGATTATTACTGCTGCGGCCTATTGGGAACTAACCAAATCACCATGTTACTCAGATTCGGCTCACCAAATATTTATAAATCTTTAAAAGTACACATATGACAAGAGCAGGCTACTAGGAACTAACTGAATTCACAAAGAAACAGTGTTTCAGTTCGTTTAAACGTTGCTCTATCTTGAATAACAAGCTTATTACATGAGAATCCTATTGGGAATCTACTCAATTCACCATGATACTTGGATTCCGTTCCTTAAAATGTTGCTCGATATTGAAAAGCAAACTCATACAAGCATGTCCCATTGGGAACTCACTGACTTCGCCTAGAAATTTTGATTCCATTCGTGAAAATTTTTCTATATCCCGAAAAGTCCACTTATAATAC